>NW_028258806.1:20000-22500 GCF_982586985.1 Callionymus lyra
AAAATCAATGTTGGAGTTTTGAAGAGGTAAAAAAAAAAAAAAAAAATTTGGAGTTTTGAAGAGGTAAAAAAAAAAAAGTTGGAGTTTTGAAGAGGTAAAAAAAAAATATAAAAAAATTGTGGAGTTTTGAAGAGGTAAAAAAAGGAACAAAAAATCAATGTTGGAGTTTTGAAGAGGTAAAAAAAGGAACAAAAAATCAATGTTGGAGTTTTGAAGAGGTAAAAAAAAAAAAAAAAAAGTTGGAGTTTTGAAGAGGTAAAAAAAAAATATAAAAAAAATTGTGGGGTTTTGAAGAGGTAAAAAAAGGAACAAAAAATCAATGTTGGAGTTTTGAAGAGGTAAAAAAAAAAAAAATGTTGGAGTTTTGAAGAGGTAAAAAAAAAAAAAAAATTGGAGTTTTGAAGAGGTAAAAAAAATTAAAAAGTTGGAGTTTTGAAGAGGTAAAAAAAAAAAAATGGAGTTTTGAAGAGGTAAAAAAAAAAAAAGTTGGAGTTTTGAAGAGGTAAAAAAAGGAACAAAAAATCAATGTTGGAGTTTTGAAGAGGTAAAAAAAAAAAAAAAAAAAGTTGGAGTTTTGAAGAGGTAAAAAAAGGAACAAAAAATCAATGTTGGAGTTTTGAAGAAGTAAAAAAAAAAAAAAAAAAAGTTGGAGTTTTGAAGAGGTAAAAAAAAAAAAAGTTGGAGTTTTGAAGAGGTAAAAAAAAAAAAGTTGGAGTTTTGAAGAGGTAAAAAAAGGAACAAAAAATCTATGTTGGAGTTTTGAAGAGGTAAAAAAAAAAAAAAAAAATTTGGAGTTTTGATGAGGTAAAAAAAAAAAAAAAGTTGGAGTTTTGAAGAGGTTAAAAAAAAAAAAAAAATTGTGGAGTTTTGAAGAGGTAAAAAAAAAAAAAAAATTGTGGAGTTTTGAAGAGGTAAAAAAAAAAAAAAAAATTGTGGAGTTTTGAAGAGGTGAAAAAAAAAATGTAGGAGTTTTGAAGAGGTAAAAAAAAATTAAAAAAAAAGTTGGAGTTTTGAAGAGGTAAAAAAAAAAAAAAAGAAAAAATTTGGAGTTTTGAAGAGGTAAAAAAAGGAACAAAAAATCAATGTTGGTGTTTTGAAGAGGTAAAAAAAAAATAAAAAAAATTAGGAGTTTTGAAGAGGTAAAAAATATATTAAAAAAAGTTGGAGTTTTGAAGAGGTAAAACAAAAAAAAAATTGTGGAGTTTTGAAGAGGTAAAAAAAAAAAAAAATGTAGGAGTTTTGAAGAGGTTAAAAAAAAAAATGTTGGAGTTTTGAAGAGGTAAAAAAAAAATAAAACAATTTAGGAGTTTTGAAGAGGTAAAAAAAATATAAAAAAAAAGTTGGAGTTTTGAAGAGGCAAAAAAAGGAACAAAAAATCAATGTTGGAGTTTTGAAGAGGTAAAAAAAAAAAAAAATTGGAGTTTTGAAGAGGTAAAAAAAGGAACAAAAAATCAATGTTGGAGTTTTGAAGAGGTAAAAAAAAAATATAAAAAAAATTGTGGAGTTTTGAAGAGGTAAAAAAAGGAACAAAAAATCAATGTTGGAGTTTTGAAGAGGTAAAAAAAAAAAAAAAAAAGTTGGAGTTTTGAAGAGGTAAAAAAAAAATATAAAAAAAATTGTGGAGTTTTGAAGAGGTAAAAAAAAAAAAAAAAAAAATTGTGGAATTTTGAAGAGGTAAAAAAAAATTAAAAAAAAGTTGGAGTTTTGAAGAGGTAAAAAAAGGAACAAAAAATCAATGTTGGAGTTTTGAAGAGGTAAAAAAAAAAAAAAAAGTTGGAGTTTTGGAGAGGTAAAAAAAGGAACAAAAAATCAATGTTGGAGTTTTGAAGAGGTAAAAAAAAAAAAAAAAAAAAATTGTGGAGTTTTGAAGAGGTGAAAAAAAAAAAAAAAAAAAAAGTTGGAGTTTTGAAGAGGTAAAAAAAGGAACAAAAAATCAATGTTGGAGTTTTGAAGAGGTAAAAAAAAAAAAAAAAAAAGTTGGAGTTTTGAAGAGGTAAAAAAAGGAACAAAAAATCAATGTTGGAGTTTTGAAGAGGTAAAAAAAAAAAAAAATATTTAGGAGTTTTGAAGAGGTAAAAAAAAAAATTGGAGTTTTGAAGAGGTAAAAAAAGGAACAAAAAATCAATGTTGGAGTTTTGAAGAGGTAAAAAAAAAAAAAAAAAAATTGTGGAGTTTTGAAGAGGTAAAAAAAAAAAAAAAAATTGAGGAGTTTTGAAGAGGTAAAAAAAAAAAAAAAAAAAAAAAGTTGGAGTTTTGAAGAGGTAAAAAAAGGAACAAAAAATCAATGTTGGAGTTTTGAAGAGGTAAAAAAAAAAAAAAAAAAAAGTGGAGTTTTGAAGAGGTAAAAAAAAAAAAAAAAAAGTTGGAGTTTTGAAGAGGTAAAAAAAGGAACAAAAAATCAATGTTGGAGTTTTGAAGAGGTAAAAAAAAAAAAAAAAAAATTGTGGAGTTTTGAAGAGGTAAAAAAAAATTAAAAAAAAAAAAGTTGGAGTTTTGAAGA
>NW_028258806.1:25000-32179 GCF_982586985.1 Callionymus lyra
AAAAAAAAAAAATTTAGGAGTTTTGAATAGGTAAAAAAAGGAACAAAAAATCAATGTTGGAGTTTTGAAGAGGTAAAAAAAAAAAAAAATGTTATAGTTTTGAAGAGATAAAAAAAAAAAATGTTGGAGTTTTGAAGAGGTAAAAAAAAAAAAGTTGGAGTTTTGAAGAGGTAAAAAAAGGAACAAAAAATCAATGTTGGAGTTTTGAAGAGGTAAAAAAAAAAAAAAAGTTGGAGTTTTGAAGAGGTAAAAAAAAAAAAAAAAAAAAAATTGTAGAGTTTTGAAGAGGTAAAAAAAAAAAAAAGTTGGAGTTTTGAAGAGGTAAAAAAAAAAAAAAAAAAAATTTGGAGTTTTGAAGAGGTAAAAAAAGGAACAAAAAATCAATGTTGGAGTTTTGAAGAGGTAAAAAAAAAAAAAAAAATTTGGAGTTTTGAAGAGGTAAAAAAAAAAAAGTTGGAGTTTTGAAGAGGTAAAAAAAAAATATAAAAAAAATTGTGGAGTTTTGAAGAGGTAAAAAAAGGAACAAAAAATCAATGTTGGAGTTTTGAAGAGGTAAAAAAAAAAAATGTTGGAGTTTTGAAGAGGTAAAAAAAGGAACAAAAAATCAATGTTGGAGTTTTGAAGAGGTAAAAAAAAAAAAAAAAAAGTTGGAGTTTTGAAGAGGTAAAAAAAAAATATAAAAAAAATTGTGGGGTTTTGAAGAGGTAAAAAAAGGAACAAAAAATCAATGTTGGAGTTTTGAAGAGGTAAAAAAAAAAAAAATGTTGGAGTTTTGAAGAGGTAAAAAAAAAAAAAAAAATTGGAGTTTTGAAGAGGTAAAAAGAAAAAAAAAATTGTCGAGTTTTGAAGAGGTAAAAAAAAAAAAAAAAGAGTTTTGAAGAGGTAAAAAAAGGAACAACAAATCAATGTTGGAGTTTTGAAGAGGTAAAAAAAAAAAAATGTTGGAGTTTTGAAGAGGTAAAAAAAAAAAAAAAAAAAAAATTGTAGAGTTTTGAAGAGGTAAAAAAAGGAACAACAAATCAATGTTGGAGTTTTGAAGAGGTAAAAAAAAAAAAAAAAAAATTTGGAGTTTTGAAGAGGTAAAAAAAGGAACAAAAAATCAATGTTGGAGTTTTGAAGAGGTAAAAAAAAAAAAAAAAAATTTGGAGTTTTGAAGAGGTAAAAAAAAAAAAGTTGGAGTTTTGAAGAGGTAAAAAAAAAATATAAAAAAATTGTGGAGTTTTGAAGAGGTAAAAAAAGGAACAAAAAATCAATGTTGGAGTTTTGAAGAGGTAAAAAAAGGAACAAAAAATCAATGTTGGAGTTTTGAAGAGGTAAAAAAAAAAAAAAAAAAGTTGGAGTTTTGAAGAGGTAAAAAAAAAATATAAAAAAAATTGTGGGGTTTTGAAGAGGTAAAAAAAGGAACAAAAAATCAATGTTGGAGTTTTGAAGAGGTAAAAAAAAAAAAAATGTTGGAGTTTTGAAGAGGTAAAAAAAAAAAAAAAATTGGAGTTTTGAAGAGGTAAAAAAAATTAAAAAGTTGGAGTTTTGAAGAGGTAAAAAAAAAAAAATGGAGTTTTGAAGAGGTAAAAAAAAAAAAAGTTGGAGTTTTGAAGAGGTAAAAAAAGGAACAAAAAATCAATGTTGGAGTTTTGAAGAGGTAAAAAAAAAAAAAAAAAAAAGTTGGAGTTTTGAAGAGGTAAAAAAAGGAACAAAAAATCAATGTTGGAGTTTTGAAGAAGTAAAAAAAAAAAAAAAAAAAGTTGGAGTTTTGAAGAGGTAAAAAAAAAAAAAGTTGGAGTTTTGAAGAGGTAAAAAAAAAAAAGTTGGAGTTTTGAAGAGGTAAAAAAAGGAACAAAAAATCTATGTTGGAGTTTTGAAGAGGTAAAAAAAAAAAAAAGTTGGAGTTTTGAAGAGGTAAAAAAAAAAAAAAAAAATTTGGAGTTTTGATGAGGTAAAAAAAAAAAAAAAGTTGGAGTTTTGAAGAGGTTAAAAAAAAAAAAAAAATTGTGGAGTTTTGAAGAGGTAAAAAAAAAAAAAAAATTGTGGAGTTTTGAAGAGGTAAAAAAAAAAAAAAAAATTGTGGAGTTTTGAAGAGGTGAAAAAAAAAATGTAGGAGTTTTGAAGAGGTAAAAAAAAATTAAAAAAAAAGTTGGAGTTTTGAAGAGGTAAAAAAAAAAAAAAAGAAAAAATTTGGAGTTTTGAAGAGGTAAAAAAAGGAACAAAAAATCAATGTTGGTGTTTTGAAGAGGTAAAAAAAAAATAAAAAAAATTAGGAGTTTTGAAGAGGTAAAAAATATATTAAAAAAAGTTGGAGTTTTGAAGAGGTAAAACAAAAAAAAAATTGTGGAGTTTTGAAGAGGTAAAAAAAAAAAAAAATGTAGGAGTTTTGAAGAGGTTAAAAAAAAAAATGTTGGAGTTTTGAAGAGGTAAAAAAAAAATAAAACAATTTAGGAGTTTTGAAGAGGTAAAAAAAATATAAAAAAAAAGTTGGAGTTTTGAAGAGGCAAAAAAAGGAACAAAAAATCAATGTTGGAGTTTTGAAGAGGTAAAAAAAAAAAAAAATTGGAGTTTTGAAGAGGTAAAAAAAGGAACAAAAAATCAATGTTGGAGTTTTGAAGAGGTAAAAAAAAAATATAAAAAAAATTGTGGAGTTTTGAAGAGGTAAAAAAAGGAACAAAAAATCAATGTTGGAGTTTTGAAGAGGTAAAAAAAAAAAAAAAAAAGTTGGAGTTTTGAAGAGGTAAAAAAAAAATATAAAAAAAATTGTGGAGTTTTGAAGAGGTAAAAAAAAAAAAAAAAAAAATTGTGGAATTTTGAAGAGGTAAAAAAAAATTAAAAAAAAGTTGGAGTTTTGAAGAGGTAAAAAAAGGAACAAAAAATCAATGTTGGAGTTTTGAAGAGGTAAAAAAAAAAAAAAAAGTTGGAGTTTTGGAGAGGTAAAAAAAGGAACAAAAAATCAATGTTGGAGTTTTGAAGAGGTAAAAAAAAAAAAAAAAAAAAATTGTGGAGTTTTGAAGAGGTGAAAAAAAAAAAAAAAAAAAAAGTTGGAGTTTTGAAGAGGTAAAAAAAGGAACAAAAAATCAATGTTGGAGTTTTGAAGAGGTAAAAAAAAAAAAAAAAAAAATTGTGGAGTTTTGAAGAGGTAAAAAAAGGAACAAAAAATCAATGTTGGAGTTTTGAAGAGGTAAAAAAAAAAAAAAAAAAATTGTGGAGTTTTGAAGAGGTAAAAAAAAAAAAAAAATTAAGGAGTTTTGAAGAGGTAAAAAAAAAAAAAAAAAAAAAAAGTTGGAGTTTTGGAGAGGTAAAAAAAGGAACAAAAAATCAATGTTGGAGTTTTGAAGAGGTAAAAAAAAAAAAAAAAAAATTGTGGAGTTTTGAAGAGGTGAAAAAAAAAAAAAAAAAAAAAGTTGGAGTTTTGAAGAGGTAAAAAAAGGAACAAAAAATCAATGTTGGAGTTTTGAAGAGGTAAAAAAAAAAAAAAAAAAAATTGTGGAATTTTGAAGAGGTAAAAAAAAATTAAAAAAAAAAAAGTTGAGTTTTGAAGAGGTAAAAAAAGGAACAAAAAATCAATGTTGGAGTTTTGAAGAGGTAAAAAAAAAAAAAAAAAGTTGGAGTTTTGAAGAGGTAAAGAAAGGAACAAAAAAACAATGTTGGAGTTTTGAAGAGGTAAAAAAAAAAAAAAAAAAAAAAAGTTGGAGTTTTGAAGAGGTAAAAAAAGGAACAAAAAATCAATGTTGGAGTTTTGAAGAGGTAAAAAAAGGAACAAAAAATCAATGTTGGAGTTTTGAAGAGGTAAAAAAAAAAAAAAAAAAAAAAAGTTGGAGTTTTGAAGAGGTAAAAAAAGGAACAAAAAATCAATGTTGGAGTTTTGAAGAGGTAAAAAAAAAAAAAAAAAAAAAAAAAAAATTGTGGAGTTTTGAAGAGGTAAAAAAAAAAAAAAAAATTAGGAGTTTTGAAGAGGTAAAAAAAAAAAAAAAAAAAAAGTTGGAGTTTTGAAGAGGTAAAAAAAAAAAAAAAAAAAATTGTGGAATTTTGAAGAGGTAAAAAAAAATTAAAAAAAAGTTGGAGTTTTGAAGAGGTAAAAAAAGGAACAAAAAATCAATGTTGGAGTTTTGAAGAGGTAAAAAAAAAAAAAAAAGTTGGAGTTTTGGAGAGGTAAAAAAAGGAACAAAAAATCAATGTTGGAGTTTTGAAGAGGTAAAAAAAAAAAAAAAAAAATTGTGGAGTTTTGAAGAGGTAAAAAAAAAAAAAAAAAAAAAAAGTTGGAGTTTTGAAGAGGTAAAAAAAAAAAAAAAAAAAATTGTGGAATTTTGAAGAGGTAAAAAAAAATTAAAAAAAAGTTGGAGTTTTGAAGAGGTAAAAAAAGGAACAAAAAATCAATGTTGGAGTTTTGAAGAGGTAAAAAAAAAAAAAAAAGTTGGAGTTTTGGAGAGGTAAAAAAAGGAACAAAAAATCAATGTTGGAGTTTTGAAGAGGTAAAAAAAAAAAAAAAATTTAGGAGTTTTGAAGAGGTAAAAAAAAAAAAAAAAAAAAAAAGTTGGGGTTTTGAAGAGGTAAAAAAAGGAACAAAAAATCAATGTTGGAGTTTTGAAGAGGTAAAAAAAAAAAAAAAAAAAAAAAGTTGGAGTTTTGAAGAGGTAAAGAAAGGAACAAAAAATCAATGTTGGAGTTTTGAAGAGGTAAAAAAAAAAAAAAAAAAAAAAGTTGGAGTTTTGAAGAGGTAAAAAAAGGAACAAAAAATCAATGTTGGAGTTTTGAAGAGGTAAAAAAAATAAATAAATTTAGGAGTTTTGAAGAGGTAAAAAAAAAAAAAAAAAAAAATTGTGGAGTTTTGAAGAGGTAAAAAAAAAAAAAAAAAAAGAGTTTTGAAGAGGTAAAAAAAAAAAAAAAATTTGAGTTTTGAAGAGGTAAAAAAAAAAAAAAAATTTTAGGAGTTTTGAATAGGTAAAAAAAGGAACAAAAAATCAATGTTGGAGTTTTGAAGAGGTAAAAAAAAAAAAAAATGTTATAGTTTTGAAGAGATAAAAAAAAAAAATGTTGGAGTTTTGAAGAGGTAAAAAAAAAAAAGTTGGAGTTTTGAAGAGGTAAAAAAAGGAACAAAAAAAAAAAGTTGGAGTTTTGAAGAGGTAAAAAAAAAAAAAAAAAAAAATTGTAGAGTTTTGAAGAGGTAAAAAAAAAAAAAAGTTGGAGTTTTGAAGAGGTAAAAAAAAAAAAAAAAAAATTTGGAGTTTTGAAGAGGTAAAAAAAGGAACAAAAAATCAATGTTGGAGTTTTGAAGAGGTAAAAAAAAAAAAAAAAATTTGGAGTTTTGAAGAGGTAAAAAAAAAAAAGTTGGAGTTTTGAAGAGGTAAAAAAAAAATATAAAAAAAATTGTGGAGTTTTGAAGAGGTAAAAAAAGGAACAAAAAATCAATGTTGGAGTTTTGAAGAGGTAAAAAAAAAAAAAATGTTGGAGTTTTGAAGAGGTAAAAAAAAAAGAAAAATTGGAGTTTTGAAGAGGTAAAAAAAGGAACAAAAAATCAATGTTGGAGTTTTGAAGAGGTAAAAAAAAAAAAAAAAAAGTTGGAGTTTTGAAGAGGTAAAAAAAGGAACAAAAAATCAATGTTGGAGTTTTGAAGAGGTAAAAAAAAAAAAATGTTGGAGTTTTGAAGAGGTAAAAAAAAAAAAAAAAAATTGGAGTTTTGAAGAGGTAAAAAAAGGAACAAAAAATCAATGTTGGAGTTTTGAAGAGGTAAAAAAAGGAACAAAAAATCAATGTTGGAGTTTTGAAGAGGTAAAAAAAAAATAAAACAATTTAGGAGTTTTGAAGAGGTAAAAAAAATATAAAAAAAAAGTTGGAGTTTTGAAGAGGTAAAAAAAAAATAAAACAATTTAGGAGTTTTGAAGAGGTAAAAAAAAAAAAAAAAATGTTGGAGTTTTGAAGAGGTAAAAAAAAAAAAAAAAATGTTGGAGTTTTGAAGAGGTAAAAAAAAAAAAAAAAAAAAATTGTGGAGTTTTGAAGAGGTAAAAAAAGGAACAAAAAATCAATGTTGGAGTTTTGAAGAGGTAAAAAAAAAAAAAAAAAAAGAGTTTTGAAGAGGTAAAAAAAAAAAAAAAATTTGAGTTTTGAAGAGGTAAAAAAAAAAAAAAAAATTTAGGAGTTTTGAATAGGTAAAAAAAGGAACAAAAAATCAATGTTGGAGTTTTGAAGAGGTAAAAAAAAAAAAAAATGTTATAGTTTTGAAGAGATAAAAAAAAAAAATGTTGGAGTTTTGAAGAGGTAAAAAAAAAAAAGTTGGAGTTTTGAAGAGGTAAAAAAAGGAACAAAAAATCAATGTTGGAGTTTTGAAGAGGTAAAAAAAAAAAAAAAGTTGGAGTTTTGAAGAGGTAAAAAAAAAAAAAGTTGGAGTTTTGAAGAGGTAAAAAAAAAAAAAAAAAATATTTGGAGTTTTGAAGAGGTAAAAAAAGGAACAAAAAATCAATGTTGGAGTTTTGAAGAGGTAAAAAAAAAAAAAAAAATTTGGAGTTTTGAAGAGGTAAAAAAAAAAAAGTTGGAGTTTTGAAGAGGTAAAAAAAAAATATAAAAAAAATTGTGGAGTTTTGAAGAGGTAAAAAAAGGAACAAAAAATCAATGTTGGAGTTTTGAAGAGGTAAAAAAAAAAAATGTTGGAGTTTTGAAGAGGTAAAAAAAGGAACAAAAAATCAATGTTGGAGTTTTGAAGAGGTAAAAAAAAAAAAGTTGGAGTTTTGAAGAGGTAAAAAAAAAATATAAAAAAAATTGTGGAGTTTTGAAGAGGTAAAAAAAGGAACAAAAAATCAATGTTGGAGTTTTGAAGAGGTAAAAAAAGGAACAAAAAATCAATGTTGGAGTTTTGAAGAGGTAAAAAAAAAAAAAAAAAAGTTGGAGTTTTGAAGAGGTAAAAAAAAAATATAAAAAAAATTGTGGGGTTTTGAAGAGGTAAAAAAAGGAACAAAAAATCAATGTTGGAGTTTTGAAGAGGTAAAAAAAAAAAAAATGTTGGAGTTTTGAAGAGGTAAAAAAAAAAAAAAAATTGGAGTTTTGAAGAGGTAAAAAAAATTAAAAAGTTGGAGTTTTGAAGAGGTAAAAAAAAAAAAATGTTGGAGTTTTGAAGAGGTAAAAAAAAAAAAAGTTGGAGTTTTGAAGAGGTAAAAAAAGGAACAAAAAATCAATGTTGGAGTTTTGAAGAGGTAAAAAAAA
>NW_028258807.1:0-32172 GCF_982586985.1 Callionymus lyra
TTTCCCTCTTCAAAACTCCAACATTTTTTTTTTTTTACCTCTTCAAAACTCAAATTTTTTTTTTTTTTTTCCTCTTCAAAACTCCAAATTTTTTTTTTTTTTTTTTACCTCTTCAAAACTCCAACTTTTTTTTATTTCTTTTTACCTCTTCAAAACTCCTAAATTTTTATTTTATTTTTTTCCCTCTTCAAAACTCCAACATTTTTTTTTTTTTTACCTCTTCAAAACTCAAATTTTTTTTTTTTCCTCTTCAAAACTCCAAATTTTTTTTTTTTTTTTTTTACCTCTTCAAAACTCCAACTTTTTTTTTATTTCTTTTTACCTCTTCAAAACTCCTAAATTTTTATTTTATTTTTTTACCTCTTCAAAACTCCAACATTTTTTTTTTTTTACCTCTTCAAAACTCCAACATTGATTTTTGTTCCTTTTTTTACCTCTTCAAAACTCCACAATTTTTTTTATATATTTTTTTTACCTCTTCAAAACTCCAACTTTTTTTTTTTTTTTACCTCTTCAAAACTCTACAATTTTTTTTTTTTTTTTTACCTCTTCAAAACTCCAACTTTTTTTTTTTTTTACCTCTTCAAAACTCCAACTTTTTTTTTTTTTTTTTTACCTCTTCAAAACTCCAAAATTTTTTTTTTTTTTTTTTTTTACCTCTTCAAAACTCCAACATTTTATTTTTTTTACCTCTTCAAAACTCCAACATTGATTTTTTGTTCCTTTTTTTACCTCTTCAAAACTCCACAATTTTTTTTTTTTTTTTTTTTACCTCTTCAAAACTCCAACTTTTTTTTTTTTTTTTACCTCTTCAAAACTCTACAATTTTTTTTTTTTTTTTTTTACCTCTTCAAAACTCCAACTTTTTTTTTTTTTACCTCTTCAAAACTCGAACTTTTTTTTTTTTTTTTTACCTCTTCAAAACTCCAACATTGATTTTTTGTTCCTTTTTTTACCTCTTCAAAACTCCAAATTTTTTTTTTTTTTTTTACCTCTTCAAAACTCCAAATTTTTTTTTTTTTTTTTACCTCTTCAAAACTCCACAATTTTTTTTATTTTTTTTTTTTACCTCTTCAAAACTCCAACATTTTATTTTTTTTTACCTCTTCAAAACTCCAACATTGATTTTTTGTTCCTTTTTTTACCTCTTCAAAACTCCACAATTTTTTTTTTTTTTTTACCTCTTCAAAACTCCAAATTTTTTTTTTTTTTTTTTACCTCTTCAAAACTCCAACTTTTTTTTTTTTTACCTCTTCAAAACTCTACAATTTTTTTTTTTTTTTTTTTTTACCTCTTCAAAACTCCAACTTTTTTTTTTTTTTTTTTTACCTCTTCAAAACTCAAATTTTCTTTTTATTTTTTCCTCTTCAAAACTCCAAATTTTTTTTATTTTTTTTTTACCTCTTCAAAACTCCAACTTTTTTTTTATTTCTTTTTACCTCTTCAAAACTCCTAAATTTTTATTTTATTTTTTTAACTCTTCAAAACTCCAACATTTTTTTTTTTTTTACCTCTTCAAAACTCCAACATTGATTTTTTGTTCCTTTTTTTACCTCTTCAAAACTCCACAATTTTTTTTATATATTTTTTTTACCTCTTCAAAACTCCAACTTTTTTTTTTTTTTTTTACCTCTTCAAAACTCCACAATTTTTTTTTTTTTTTTTTTTTACCTCTTCAAAACTCCAACATTTTATTTTTTTTTACCTCTTCAAAACTCCAACATTGATTTTTTGTTCCTTTTTTTACCTCTTCAAAACTCCACAATTTTTTTTTTTTTTTTTACCTCTTCAAAACTCCAACTTTTTTTCTTTTTTTTTTACCTCTTCAAAACTCCACAATTTTTTTTATTTTTATTTTTTACCTCTTCAAAACTCCAACATTTTTTTTTTTTTTACCTCTTCAAAACTCCAACATTGATTTTTTGTTCCTTTTTTTACCTCTTCAAAACTCCACAATTTTTTTTTTTTTTTTTTTACCTCTTCAAAACTCAAATTTTTTTTTTTTTTTTTCCTCTTCAAAACTCCAAATTTTTTTTTTTTTTTTTTTTACCTCTTCAAAACTCCAATTTTTTTTTTATTTCTTTTTACCTCTTCAAAACTCCTAAATTTTTATTTTATTTTTTTACCTCTTCAAAACTCCAACATTTTTTTTTTTTTTACCTCTTCAAAACTCCAACATTGATTTTTTGTTCCTTTTTTTACCTCTTCAAAACTCCACAATTTTTTTTTTTTTTTTTTTACCTCTTCAAAACTCCAACTTTTTTTTTTTTTTACCTCTTCAAAACTCCAACATTTTATTTTTTTTTACCTCTTCAAAACTCCAACATTGATTTTTTGTTCCTTTTTTTACCTCTTCAAAACTCCAACTTTTTTTTTTTTTTTTTTTACCTCTTCAAAACTCCAACTTTTTTTTTATTTCTTTTTACCTCTTCAAAACTCCTAAATTTTTATCTTATTTTTTTACCTCTTCAAAACTCCAACATTTTTTTTTTTTTTACCTCTTCAAAACTCCAACATTGATTTTTTGTTCCTTTTTTTACCTCTTCAAAACTCCACAATTTTTTTTATATATTTTTTTTACCTCTTCAAAACTCCAACTTTTTTTTTTTTTTTTACCTCTTCAAAACTCCAACTTTTTTTTTTTTTTACCTCTTCAAAACTCCAACTTTTTTTTTTTTTTTTTTACCTCTTCAAAACTCCAAAATTTTTTTTTTTTTTTTTTTTACCTCTTCAAAACTCCAACATTTTATTTTTTTTTTACCTCTTCAAAACTCCAACATTGATTTTTTGTTCCTTTTTTTACCTCTTCAAAACTCCAACTTTTTTTTTTTTTTACCTCTTCAAAACTCTACAATTTTTTTTTTTTTTTTTTTTACCTCTTCAAAACTCCAACTTTTTTTTTTTTTTTTTTACCTCTTCAAAACTCCAACATTGATTTTTTGTTCCTTTTTTTACCTCTTCAAAACTCCACAATTTTTTTTATTTATTTTTTTTACCTCTTCAAAACTCCAACTTTTTTTTTTTTTTTTTTTACCTCTTCAAAACTCCAACATTGATTTTTTGTTCCTTTTTTTACCTCTTCAAAACTCAATTTTTTTTAATTTTTTTTTTACCTCTTCAAAACTCCATTTTTTTTTTTTACCTCTTCAAAACTCAAATTTTCTTTTTTTTTTTTCCTCTTCAAAACTCCAAATTTTTTTTTTTTTTTTTTTTACCTCTTCAAAACTCCAACTTTTTTTTTATTTCTTTTTACCTCTTCAAAACTCCTAAATTTTTATTTTATTTTTTTAACTCTTCAAAACTCCAACATTTTTTTTTTTTTTACCTCTTCAAAACTCCAACATTGATTTTTTGTTCCTTTTTTTACCTCTTCAAAACTCCAATTTTTTTTTTTTTACCTCTTCAAAACTCCAACTTTTTTTTTTTTTTTTTTACCTCTTCAAAACTCCAACATTGATTTTTTGTTCCTTTTTTTACCTCTTCAAAACTCCAAATTTTTTTTTAAATTTTTTTTTACCTCTTCAAAACTCAATTTTTTTTTTTTACCTCTTCAAAACTCCACAATTTTTTTTTTTTTTTTACCTCTTCAAAACTCCAATTTTTTTTTTTTTTTTACCTCTTCAAAACTCCAACTTTTTTTTTTTTTTTACCTCTTCAAAACTCAATTTTTTTTTTTTTTTTTTTTACCTCTTCAAAACTCCAACATTGATTTTTTGTTCCTTTTTTTACCTCTTCAAAACTCAATTTTTTTTTGTTTTACCTCTTCAAAACTCCAATTTTTTTTTTTTTTTACCCCTTCAAAACTCCAATTTTTTTTTTTTTTACCTCTTCAAAACTCCATTTTTTTTTTTTTTACCTCTTCAAAGCTCCAACATTGATTTTTTGTTCCTTTTTTTACCTCTTCAAAACTCCACAATTTTTTTTTTTTTTTTTTTTTTACCTCTTCAAAACTCCAATTTTTTTTTTTTTACCTCTTCAAAACTCCAATTTTTTTTTTTTTTACCTCTTCAAAACTCCAACATTGATTTTTTTTTTTTTTTTTACCTCTTCAAAACTCCATTTTTTTTTTGTTTTACCTCTTCAAAACTCCAAATTTTTTTTTTTTTTTACCTCTTCAAACCTCCACAATTTTTTTTTTTTTTTTTTTACCTCTTCAAAACTCAATTTTTTTTTTTTACCTCTTCAAAACTCCAATTTTTTTTTTTTTACCTCTTCAAAACTCCAACTTTGATTTTTTGTTCCTTTTTTTACCTCTTCAAAACTCAATTTTTTTTTTTACCTCTTCAAAACTCCAACATTGATTTTTTGTTCCTTTTTTTACCTCTTCAAAACTCAATTTTTTTTTTTTTTTTTTACCTCTTCAAAACTCCAACATTTTTTTTTTTTTTTACCTCTTCAAAACTCCAACATTGATTTTTTGTTCCTTTTTTTACCTCTTCAAAACTCCAAATTTTTTTTTTAATTTTTTTTTACCTCTTCAAAACTCAATTTTTTTTTTTTACCTCTTCAAAACTCCACAATTTTTTTTTTTTTTTTACCTCTTCAAAACTCCATTTTTTTTTTTTTTTTACCTCTTCAAAACTCCAACTTTTTTTTTTTTTTTACCTCTTCAAAACTCCAACATTGATTTTTTGTTCCTTTTTTTACCTCTTCAAAACTCAATTTTTTTTTGTTTTACCTCTTCAAAACTCCAAATTTTTTTTTTTTTTACCTCTTCAAAACTCCAACTTTTTTTTTTTTTTTTTTTACCTCTTCAAAACTCCAACATTTTTTTTTTTTTTACCTCTTCAAAACTCCAACATTGATTTTTTGTTCCTTTTTTTACCTCTTCAAAACTCCACAATTTTTTTTTTTTTTTTTTTTTACCTCTTCAAAACTCCAACATTGATTTTTTTTTTTTTTTTTACCTCTTCAAAACTCCAAATTTTTTTTTTTTTTACCTCTTCAAAACTCCAACTTTTTTTTTTTTTTTTTTTACCTCTTCAAAACTCCACAATTTTTTTTATTTTTTTTTTTTACCTCTTCAAAACTCCAACATTTTTTTTTTTTTTACCTCTTCAAAACTCCAACATTGATTTTTTGTTCCTTTTTTTACCTCTTCAAAACTCCACAATTTTTTTTTTTTTTTTTTTTACCTCTTCAAAACTCAAATTTTTTTTTTTTTTTTTCCTCTTCAAAACTCCAAATTTTTTTTTTTTTTTTTTTTACCTCTTCAAAACTCCAACTTTTTTTTTATTTCTTTTTACCTCTTCAAAACTCCTAAATTTTTATTTTATTTTTTTACCTCTTCAAAACTCCAACATTTTTTTTTTTTTTACCTCTTCAAAACTCCAACATTGATTTTTTGTTCCTTTTTTTACCTCTTCAAAACTCCACAATTTTTTTTATATATTTTTTTTACCTCTTCAAAACTCCAACTTTTTTTTTTTTTTTTACCTCTTCAAAACTCTACAATTTTTTTTTTTTTTTTTTACCTCTTCAAAACTCCAACTTTTTTTTTTTTTTACCTCTTCAAAACTCCAACTTTTTTTTTTTTTTTTTTACCTCTTCAAAACTCCAAAATTTTTTTTTTTTTTTTTTTTTACCTCTTCAAAACTCCAACATTTTATTTTTTTTTACCTCTTCAAAACTCCAACATTGATTTTTTGTTCCTTTTTTTACCTCTTCAAAACTCCACAATTTTTTTTTTTTTTTTTTTTACCTCTTCAAAACTCCAACTTTTTTTTTTTTCTTACCTCTTCAAAACTCTACAATTTTTTTTTTTTTTTTTTTTACCTCTTCAAAACTCCAACTTTTTTTTTTTTTACCTCTTCAAAACTCCAACTTTTTTTTTTTTTTACCTCTTCAAAACTCGAACTTTTTTTTTTTTTTTTTTACCTCTTCAAAACTCCAACATTGATTTTTTGTTCCTTTTTTTACCTCTTCAAAACTCCAAATTTTTTTTTTTTTTTTTTACCTCTTCAAAACTCCAAATTTTTTTTTTTTTTTTTTACCTCTTCAAAACTCCACAATTTTTTTTATTTTTTTTTTTTACCTCTTCAAAACTCCAACATTTTATTTTTTTTTACCTCTTCAAAACTCCAACATTGATTTTTTGTTCCTTTTTTTACCTCTTCAAAACTCCACAATTTTTTTTTTTTTTTTACCTCTTCAAAACTCCAAATTTTTTTTTTTTTTTTTTTACCTCTTCAAAACTCCAACTTTTTTTTTTTTTTACCTCTTCAAAACTCTACAATTTTTTTTTTTTTTTTTTTTTACCTCTTCAAAACTCCAACTTTTTTTTTTTTTTTTTTTACC
This sequence comes from Callionymus lyra, assembly GCF_982586985.1. Taxonomy (NCBI): domain Eukaryota; kingdom Metazoa; phylum Chordata; class Actinopteri; order Syngnathiformes; family Callionymidae; genus Callionymus; species Callionymus lyra. The sequence goes on from NW_028258807.1 coordinate 6,298, forward strand.
TCTTCAAAACTCAAATTTTCTTTTTTTTTTTTCCTCTTCAAAACTCCAAATTTTTTTTTATTTTTTTTTTACCTCTTCAAAACTCCAACTTTTTTTTTATTTCTTTTTACCTCTTCAAAACTCCTAAATTTTTATTTTATTTTTTTAACTCTTCAAAACTCCAACATTTTTTTTTTTTTACCTCTTCAAAACTCCAACATTGATTTTTTGTTCCTTTTTTTACCTCTTCAAAACTCCACAATTTTTTTTATATATTTTTTTTACCTCTTCAAAACTCCAACTTTTTTTTTTTTTTTTTTACCTCTTCAAAACTCCACAATTTTTTTTTTTTTTTTTTTTTACCTCTTCAAAACTCCAACATTTTATTTTTTTTTACCTCTTCAAAACTCCAACATTGATTTTTTGTTCCTTTTTTTACCTCTTCAAAACTCCACAATTTTTTTTTTTTTTTTTTACCTCTTCAAAACTCCAACTTTTTTTCTTTTTTTTTTTACCTCTTCAAAACTCCACAATTTTTTTTATTTTTATTTTTTACCTCTTCAAAACTCCAACATTTTTTTTTTTTTTACCTCTTCAAAACTCCAACATTGATTTTTTGTTCCTTTTTTTACCTCTTCAAAACTCCACAATTTTTTTTTTTTTTTTTTTTACCTCTTCAAAACTCAAATTTTTTTTTTTTTTTTTCCTCTTCAAAACTCCAAATTTTTTTTTTTTTTTTTTTTTACCTCTTCAAAACTCCAATTTTTTTTTTATTTCTTTTTACCTCTTCAAAACTCCTAAATTTTTATTTTATTTTTTTACCTCTTCAAAACTCCAACATTTTTTTTTTTTTTACCTCTTCAAAACTCCAACATTGATTTTTTGTTCCTTTTTTTACCTCTTCAAAACTCCACAATTTTTTTTTTTTTTTTTTTTACCTCTTCAAAACTCCAACTTTTTTTTTTTTTTACCTCTTCAAAACTCCAACATTTTATTTTTTTTTACCTCTTCAAAACTCCAACATTGATTTTTTGTTCCTTTTTTTACCTCTTCAAAACTCCAACTTTTTTTTTTTTTTTTTTACCTCTTCAAAACTCCACAATTTTTTTCATTTTTTTTTTTTACCTCTTCAAAACTCCATTTTTTTTTTTTTTTACCTCTTCAAAACTCCAACATTGATTTTTTGTTCCTTTTTTTACCTCTTCAAAACTCCACAATTTTTTTTTTTTTTTTTTTTTTACCTCTTCAAAACTCAATTTTTTTTTTTTTTTTTTTCCTCTTCAAAACTCCAAATTTTTTTTTTTTTTTTTTTTACCTCTTCAAAACTCCAACTTTTTTTTTATTTCTTTTTACCTCTTCAAAACTCCTAAATTTTTATCTTATTTTTTTACCTCTTCAAAACTCCAACATTTTTTTTTTTTTTACCTCTTCAAAACTCCAACATTGATTTTTTGTTCCTTTTTTTACCTCTTCAAAACTCCACAATTTTTTTTATATATTTTTTTTACCTCTTCAAAACTCCAACTTTTTTTTTTTTTTTACCTCTTCAAAACTCCAACTTTTTTTTTTTTTTACCTCTTCAAAACTCCAACTTTTTTTTTTTTTTTTTTACCTCTTCAAAACTCCAAAAATTTTTTTTTTTTTTTTTTTACCTCTTCAAAACTCCAACATTTTATTTTTTTTTACCTCTTCAAAACTCCAACATTGATTTTTTGTTCCTTTTTTTACCTCTTCAAAACTCCAACTTTTTTTTTTTTTTACCTCTTCAAAACTCTACAATTTTTTTTTTTTTTTTTTTTACCTCTTCAAAACTCCAACTTTTTTTTTTTTTTTTTTACCTCTTCAAAACTCCAACATTGATTTTTTGTTCCTTTTTTTACCTCTTCAAAACTCCACAATTTTTTTTATTTATTTTTTTTACCTCTTCAAAACTCCAACTTTTTTTTTTTTTTTTTTACCTCTTCAAAACTCCAACATTGATTTTTTGTTCCTTTTTTTACCTCTTCAAAACTCAATTTTTTTTAATTTTTTTTTTACCTCTTCAAAACTCCATTTTTTTTTTTTACCTCTTCAAAACTCAAATTTTCTTTTTTTTTTTTCCTCTTCAAAACTCCAAATTTTTTTTTTTTTTTTTTTTACCTCTTCAAAACTCCAACTTTTTTTTTATTTCTTTTTACCTCTTCAAAACTCCAACTTTTTTTTTTTTTTTTTTACCTCTTCAAAACTCCAAAATTTTTTTTTTTTTTTTTTTTTTACCTCTTCAAAACTCCAACATTTTATTTTTTTTTACCTCTTCAAAACTCCAACATTGATTTTTTGTTCCTTTTTTTACCTCTTCAAAACTCCACAATTTTTTTTATTTTTTTTTTTTACCTCTTCAAAACTCCAACTTTTTTTTTTTTTTTTTACCTCTTCAAAACTCCACAATTTTTTTCATTTTTTTTTTTTACCTCTTCAAAACTCCAACATTTTTTTTTTTTTTTACCTCTTCAAAACTCCAACATTGATTTTTTGTTCCTTTTTTTACCTCTTCAAAACTCCACAATTTTTTTTTTTTTTTTTTTTACCTCTTCAAAACTCAATTTTTTTTTTTTTTTTTTCCTCTTCAAAACTCCAAATTTTTTTTTTTTTTTTTTTTTACCTCTTCAAAACTCCAACTTTTTTTTTATTTCTTTTTACCTCTTCAAAACTCCTAAATTTTTATCTTATTTTTTTACCTCTTCAAAACTCCAACATTTTTTTTTTTTTTACCTCTTCAAAACTCCAACATTGATTTTTTGTTCCTTTTTTTACCTCTTCAAAACTCCACAATTTTTTTTATATATTTTTTTTACCTCTTCAAAACTCCAACTTTTTTTTTTTTTTTTACCTCTTCAAAACTCCAACTTTTTTTTTTTTTTACCTCTTCAAAACTCCAACTTTTTTTTTTTTTTTTTACCTCTTCAAAACTCCAAAATTTTTTTTTTTTTTTTTTTTTACCTCTTCAAAACTCCAACATTTTATTTTTTTTTACCTCTTCAAAACTCCAACATTGATTTTTTGTTCCTTTTTTTACCTCTTCAAAACTCCAACTTTTTTTTTTTTTTTTTTTACCTCTTCAAAACTCCAACATTGATTTTTTGTTCCTTTTTTTACCTCTTCAAAACTCAATTTTTTTTAATTTTTTTTTTACCTCTTCAAAACTCCATTTTTTTTTTTTACCTCTTCAAAACTCAAATTTTCTTTTTTTTTTTTCCTCTTCAAAACTCCAAATTTTTTTTTTTTTTTTTTTTTACCTCTTCAAAACTCCAACTTTTTTTTTATTTCTTTTTACCTCTTCAAAACTCCTAAATTTTTATTTTATTTTTTTAACTCTTCAAAACTCCAACATTTTTTTTTTTTTTACCTCTTCAAAACTCCAACATTGATTTTTTGTTCCTTTTTTTACCTCTTCAAAACTCCAATTTTTTTTTTTTTACCTCTTCAAAACTCCAACTTTTTTTTTTTTTTTTTTACCTCTTCAAAACTCCAACATTGATTTTTTGTTCCTTTTTTTACCTCTTCAAAACTCCAACTTTTTTTTTATTTCTTTTTACCTCTTCAAAACTCCTAAATTTTTATCTTATTTTTTTACCTCTTCAAAACTCCAACATTTTTTTTTTTTTTACCTCTTCAAAACTCCAACATTGATTTTTTGTTCCTTTTTTTACCTCTTCAAAACTCCACAATTTTTTTTATATATTTTTTTTACCTCTTCAAAACTCCAACTTTTTTTTTTTTTTTTACCTCTTCAAAACTCCAACTTTTTTTTTTTTTTACTTCTTCAAAACTCCAACTTTTTTTTTTTTTTTTTTACCTCTTCAAAACTCCAAAATTTTTTTTTTTTTTTTTTTTACCTCTTCAAAACTCCAACATTTTATTTTTTTTTACCTCTTCAAAACTCCAACATTGATTTTTTGTTCCTTTTTTTACCTCTTCAAAACTCCAACTTTTTTTTTTTTTTTTTTTACCTCTTCAAAACTCCAACATTGATTTTTTGTTCCTTTTTTTACCTCTTCAAAACTCAATTTTTTTTAATTTTTTTTTTACCTCTTCAAAACTCCATTTTTTTTTTTTACCTCTTCAAAACTCAAATTTTCTTTTTTTTTTTTCCTCTTCAAAACTCCAAATTTTTTTTTTTTTTTTTTTTTACCTCTTCAAAACTCCAACTTTTTTTTTATTTCTTTTTACCTCTTCAAAACTCCTAAATTTTTATTTTATTTTTTTAACTCTTCAAAACTCCAACATTTTTTTTTTTTTTACCTCTTCAAAACTCCAACATTGATTTTTTGTTCCTTTTTTTACCTCTTCAAAACTCCAATTTTTTTTTTTTTACCTCTTCAAAACTCCAACTTTTTTTTTTTTTTTTTTACCTCTTCAAAACTCCAACATTGATTTTTTGTTCCTTTTTTTACCTCTTCAAAACTCCAATTTTTTTTTTTTTACCTCTTCAAAACTCCAACTTTTTTTTTTTTTTTTTTACCTCTTCAAAACTCCAACATTGATTTTTTGTTCCTTTTTTTACCTCTTCAAAACTCCAACTTTTTTTTTTTTTTTACCTCTTCAAAACTCAATTTTTTTTTATTTTTTTTTTACCTCTTCAAAACTCCAACATTGATTTTTTGTTCCTTTTTTTACCTCTTCAAAACTCAATTTTTTTTTGTTTTACCTCTTCAAAACTCCAATTTTTTTTTTTTTTTACCCCTTCAAAACTCCAATTTTTTTTTTTTTTACCTCTTCAAAACTCCATTTTTTTTTTTTTTACCTCTTCAAAGCTCCAACATTGATTTTTTGTTCCTTTTTTTACCTCTTCAAAACTCCACAATTTTTTTTTTTTTTTTTTTTTTACCTCTTCAAAACTCCAATTTTTTTTTTTTTACCTCTTCAAAACTCCAACTTTGATTTTTTGTTCCTTTTTTTACCTCTTCAAAACTCAATTTTTTTTTTTTACCTCTTCAAAACTCCAACATTTTATTTTTTTTTACCTCTTCAAAACTCCAACATTGATTTTTTGTTCCTTTTTTTACCTCTTCAAAACTCCAACTTTTTTTTTTTTTTTTTTACCTCTTCAAAACTCCACAATTTTTTTCATTTTTTTTTTTTACCTCTTCAAAACTCCAACATTTTTTTTTTTTTTTTACCTCTTCAAAACTCCAACATTGATTTTTTGTTCCTTTTTTTACCTCTTCAAAACTCCACAATTTTTTTTTTTTTTTTTTTTTTACCTCTTCAAAACTCAATTTTTTTTTTTTTTTTTTCCTCTTCAAAACTCCAAATTTTTTTTTTTTTTTTTTTTACCTCTTCAAAACTCCAACTTTTTTTTTATTTCTTTTTACCTCTTCAAAACTCCTAAATTTTTATCTTATTTTTTTACCTCTTCAAAACTCCAACATTTTTTTTTTTTTTACCTCTTCAAAACTCCAACATTGATTTTTTGTTCCTTTTTTTACCTCTTCAAAACTCCACAATTTTTTTTATATATTTTTTTTACCTCTTCAAAACTCCAACTTTTTTTTTTTTTTTACCTCTTCAAAACTCCAACTTTTTTTTTTTTTTACCTCTTCAAAACTCCAACTTTTTTTTTTTTTTTTTTACCTCTTCAAAACTCCAAAAATTTTTTTTTTTTTTTTTTTACCTCTTCAAAACTCCAACATTTTATTTTTTTTTACCTCTTCAAAACTCCAACATTGATTTTTTGTTCCTTTTTTTACCTCTTCAAAACTCCAACTTTTTTTTTTTTTTACCTCTTCAAAACTCTACAATTTTTTTTTTTTTTTTTTTTACCTCTTCAAAACTCCAACTTTTTTTTTTTTTTTTTTACCTCTTCAAAACTCCAACATTGATTTTTTGTTCCTTTTTTTACCTCTTCAAAACTCCACAATTTTTTTTATTTATTTTTTTTACCTCTTCAAAACTCCAACTTTTTTTTTTTTTTTTTTTACCTCTTCAAAACTCCAACATTGATTTTTTGTTCCTTTTTTTACCTCTTCAAAACTCAATTTTTTTTAATTTTTTTTTTACCTCTTCAAAACTCCATTTTTTTTTTTTACCTCTTCAAAACTCAAATTTTCTTTTTTTTTTTTCCTCTTCAAAACTCCAAATTTTTTTTTTTTTTTTTTTACCTCTTCAAAACTCCAACTTTTTTTTTATTTCTTTTTACCTCTTCAAAACTCCAACTTTTTTTTTTTTTTTTTTACCTCTTCAAAACTCCAAAATTTTTTTTTTTTTTTTTTTTTTACCTCTTCAAAACTCCAACATTTTATTTTTTTTTACCTCTTCAAAACTCCAACATTGATTTTTTGTTCCTTTTTTTACCTCTTCAAAACTCCACAATTTTTTTTTTTTTTTTTTTTTACCTCTTCAAAACTCCAACTTTTTTTTTTTTTTTTTTACCTCTTCAAAACTCCACAATTTTTTTCATTTTTTTTTTTTACCTCTTCAAAACTCCAACATTTTTTTTTTTTTTTACCTCTTCAAAACTCCAACATTGATTTTTTGTTCCTTTTTTTACCTCTTCAAAACTCCACAATTTTTTTTTTTTTTTTTTTTTACCTCTTCAAAACTCAATTTTTTTTTTTTTTTTTTCCTCTTCAAAACTCCAAATTTTTTTTTTTTTTTTTTTTACCTCTTCAAAACTCCAACTTTTTTTTATTTCTTTTTACCTCTTCAAAACTCCTAAATTTTTATCTTATTTTTTTACCTCTTCAAAACTCCAACATTTTTTTTTTTTTTACCTCTTCAAAACTCCAACATTGATTTTTTGTTCCTTTTTTTACCTCTTCAAAACTCCACAATTTTTTTTATATATTTTTTTACCTCTTCAAAACTCCAACTTTTTTTTTTTTTTTTTACCTCTTCAAAACTCCAACTTTTTTTTTTTTTTACCTCTTCAAAACTCCAACTTTTTTTTTTTTTTTTTTACCTCTTCAAAACTCCAACATTTTATTTTTTTTTACCTCTTCAAAACTCCAACATTGATTTTTTGTTCCTTTTTTTACCTCTTCAAAACTCCAACTTTTTTTTTTTTTTACCTCTTCAAAACTCTACAATTTTTTTTTTTTTTTTTTTTACCTCTTCAAAACTCCAACTTTTTTTTTTTTTTTTTTTACCTCTTCAAAACTCCAACATTGATTTTTTGTTCCTTTTTTTACCTCTTCAAAACTCCACAATTTTTTTTATTTATTTTTTTTACCTCTTCAAAACTCCAACTTTTTTTTTTTTTTTTTTTACCTCTTCAAAACTCCAACATTGATTTTTTGTTCCTTTTTTTACCTCTTCAAAACTCAATTTTTTTTAATTTTTTTTTTACCTCTTCAAAACTCCATTTTTTTTTTTTACCTCTTCAAAACTCAAATTTTCTTTTTTTTTTTTCCTCTTCAAAACTCCAAATTTTTTTTTTTTTTTTTTTTACCTCTTCAAAACTCCAACTTTTTTTTTATTTCTTTTACCTCTTCAAAACTCCAAAATTTTTTTTTTTTTTTTTTTTTTACCTCTTCAAAACTCCAACATTTTATTTTTTTTTACCTCTTCAAAACTCCAACATTGATTTTTTGTTCCTTTTTTTACCTCTTCAAAACTCCACAATTTTTTTTATTTTTTTTTTTTACCTCTTCAAAACTCCAACTTTTTTTTTTTTTTTTTTACCTCTTCAAAACTCCACAATTTTTTTCATTTTTTTTTTTTACCTCTTCAAAACTCCAACATTTTTTTTTTTTTTTACCTCTTCAAAACTCCAACATTGATTTTTTGTTCCTTTTTTTACCTCTTCAAAACTCCACAATTTTTTATTTTTTTTTTTTTTACCTCTTCAAAACTCAATTTTTTTTTTTTTTTTTTCCTCTTCAAAACTCCAAATTTTTTTTTTTTTTTTTTTTACCTCTTCAAAACTCCAACTTTTTTTTTATTTCTTTTTACCTCTTCAAAACTCCTAAATTTTTATCTTATTTTTTTACCTCTTCAAAACTCCAACATTTTTTTTTTTTTTACCTCTTCAAAACTCCAACATTGATTTTTTGTTCCTTTTTTTACCTCTTCAAAACTCCACAATTTTTTTTATATATTTTTTTTACCTCTTCAAAACTCCAACTTTTTTTTTTTTTTTTACCTCTTCAAAACTCCAACTTTTTTTTTTTTTTACCTCTTCAAAACTCCAACTTTTTTTTTTTTTTTTTTACCTCTTCAAAACTCCAAAATTTTTTTTTTTTTTTTTTTTACCTCTTCAAAACTCCAACATTTTATTTTTTTTTACCTCTTCAAAACTCCAACATTGATTTTTTGTTCCTTTTTTTACCTCTTCAAAACTCCAACTTTTTTTTTTTTTTACCTCTTCAAAACTCTACAATTTTTTTTTTTTTTTTTTTTACCTCTTCAAAACTCCAACTTTTTTTTTTTTTTTTTTACCTCTTCAAAACTCCAACATTGATTTTTTGTTCCTTTTTTTACCTCTTCAAAACTCCACAATTTTTTTTATTTATTTTTTTTACCTCTTCAAAACTCCAACTTTTTTTTTTTTTTTTTTTACCTCTTCAAAACTCCAACATTGATTTTTTGTTCCTTTTTTTACCTCTTCAAAACTCAATTTTTTTTAATTTTTTTTTTACCTCTTCAAAACTCCATTTTTTTTTTTACCTCTTCAAAACTCAAATTTTCTTTTTTTTTTTTCCTCTTCAAAACTCCAAATTTTTTTTTTTTTTTTTTTTACCTCTTCAAAACTCCAACTTTTTTTTTATTTCTTTTTACCTCTTCAAAACTCCTAAATTTTTATTTTATTTTTTTAACTCTTCAAAACTCCAACATTTTTTTTTTTTTTACCTCTTCAAAACTCCAACATTGATTTTTTGTTCCTTTTTTTACCTCTTCAAAACTCCAATTTTTTTTTTTTTACCTCTTCAAAACTCCAACTTTTTTTTTTTTTTTTTTACCTCTTCAAAACTCCAACATTGATTTTTTGTTCCTTTTTTTACCTCTTCAAAACTCCAAATTTTTTTTAAAATTTTTTTTTACCTCTTCAAAACTCAATTTTTTTTTTTTACCTCTTCAAAACTCCACAATTTTTTTTTTTTTTTTTACCTCTTCAAAACTCCATTTTTTTTTTTTTTTTACCTGTTCAAAACTCCAACTTTTTTTTTTTTTTTACCTCTTCAAAACTCAATTTTTTTTTTTTTTTTTTTTACCTCTTCAAAACTCCAACATTGATTTTTTGTTCCTTTTTTTACCTCTTCAAAACTCAATTTTTTTTTGTTTTACCTCTTCAAAACTCCAATTTTTTTTTTTTTTACCCCTTCAAAACTCCAATTTTTTTTTTTTTTACCTCTTCAAAACTCCATTTTTTTTTTTTTTACCTCTTCAAAGCTCCAACATTGATTTTTTGTTCCTTTTTTTACCTCTTCAAAACTCCACAATTTTTTTTTTTTTTTTTTTTTACCTCTTCAAAACTCCAATTTTTTTTTTTTTACCTCTTCAAAACTCCAATTTTTTTTTTTTTTACCTCTTCAAAACTCCAACATTGATTTTTTGTTCCTTTTTTTACCTCTTCAAAACTCCACAATTTTTTTTTTTTTTTTACCTCTTCAAAACTCCAAATTTTTTTTTTTTTTTTTTTACCTCTTCAAAACTCCAACTTTTTTTTTTTTTTACCTCTTCAAAACTCTACAATTTTTTTTTTTTTTTTTTTACCTCTTCAAAACTCCAACTTTTTTTTTTTTTTTTTTTACCTCTTCAAAACTCAAATTTTCTTTTTTTTTTTTCCTCTTCAAAACTCCAAATTTTTTTTTATTTTTTTTTTACCTCTTCAAAACTCCAACTTTTTTTTTATTTCTTTTTACCTCTTCAAAACTCCTAAATTTTTATTTTATTTTTTTAACTCTTCAAAACTCCAACATTTTTTTTTTTTTTACCTCTTCAAAACTCCAACATTGATTTTTTGTTCCTTTTTTTACCTCTTCAAAACTCCACAATTTTTTTTATATATTTTTTTTACCTCTTCAAAACTCCAACTTTTTTTTTTTTTTTTTACCTCTTCAAAACTCCACAATTTTTTTTTTTTTTTTTTTTTACCTCTTCAAAACTCCAACATTTTATTTTTTTTTACCTCTTCAAAACTCCAACATTGATTTTTTGTTCCTTTTTTTACCTCTTCAAAACTCCACAATTTTTTTTTTTTTTTTTTACCTCTTCAAAACTCCAACTTTTTTTTTTTTTTTTTTACCTCTTCAAAACTCCACAATTTTTTTTATTTTTATTTTTTACCTCTTCAAAACTCCAACATTTTTTTTTTTTTTACCTCTTCAAAACTCCAACATTGATTTTTTGTTCCTTTTTTTACCTCTTCAAAACTCCACAATTTTTTTTTTTTTTTTTTTTTACCTCTTCAAAACTCAAATTTTTTTTTTTTTTTTTCCTCTTCAAAACTCCAAATTTTTTTTTTTTTTTTTTTTTACCTCTTCAAAACTCCAATTTTTTTTTTATTTCTTTTTACCTCTTCAAAACTCCTAAATTTTTATTTTATTTTTTTACCTCTTCAAAACTCCAACATTTTTTTTTTTTTTACCTCTTCAAAACTCCAACATTGATTTTTTGTTCCTTTTTTTACCTCTTCAAAACTCCACAATTTTTTTTATATATTTTTTTTACCTCTTCAAAACTCCAACTTTTTTTTTTTTTTTTACCTCTTCAAAACTCTACAATTTTTTTTTTTTTTTTTTTACCTCTTCAAAACTCCAACTTTTTTTTTTTTTTACCTCTTCAAAACTCCAACATTTTATTTTTTTTTACCTCTTCAAAACTCCAACATTGATTTTTTGTTCCTTTTTTTACCTCTTCAAAACTCCAACTTTTTTTTTTTTTTTTTTACCTCTTCAAAACTCCACAATTTTTTTCATTTTTTTTTTTTACCTCTTCAAAACTCCAACATTTTTTTTTTTTTTTACCTCTTCAAAACTCCAACATTGATTTTTTGTTCCTTTTTTTACCTCTTCAAAACTCCACAATTTTTTTTTTTTTTTTTTTTACCTCTTCAAAACTCAATTTTTTTTTTTTTTTTTTCCTCTTCAAAACTCCAAATTTTTTTTTTTTTTTTTTTTACCTCTTCAAAACTCCAACTTTTTTTTTATTTCTTTTTACCTCTTCAAAACTCCTAAATTTTTATCTTATTTTTTTACCTCTTCAAAACTCCAACATTTTTTTTTTTTTTACCTCTTCAAAACTCCAACATTGATTTTTTGTTCCTTTTTTTACCTCTTCAAAACTCCACAATTTTTTTTATATATTTTTTTTACCTCTTCAAAACTCCAACTTTTTTTTTTTTTTTACCTCTTCAAAACTCCAACTTTTTTTTTTTTTTACCTCTTCAAAACTCCAACTTTTTTTTTTTTTTTTTTACCTCTTCAAAACTCCAAAAATTTTTTTTTTTTTTTTTTTTACCTCTTCAAAACTCCAACATTTTATTTTTTTTTACCTCTTCAAAACTCCAACATTGATTTTTTGTTCCTTTTTTTACCTCTTCAAAACTCCAACTTTTTTTTTTTTTTACCTCTTCAAAACTCTACAATTTTTTTTTTTTTTTTTTTTACCTCTTCAAAACTCCAACTTTTTTTTTTTTTTTTTTACCTCTTCAAAACTCCAACATTGATTTTTTGTTCCTTTTTTTACCTCTTCAAAACTCCACAATTTTTTTTATTTTTTTTTTTTACCTCTTCAAAACTCCAACTTTTTTTTTTTTTTTTTTACCTCTTCAAAACTCCAACATTGATTTTTTGTTCCTTTTTTTACCTCTTCAAAACTCAATTTTTTTTAATTTTTTTTTTACCTCTTCAAAACTCCATTTTTTTTTTTTACCTCTTCAAAACTCAAATTTTCTTTTTTTTTTTTCCTCTTCAAAACTCCAACTTTTTTTTTATTTCTTTTTACCTCTTCAAAACTCCAACTTTTTTTTTTTTTTTTTTACCTCTTCAAAACTCCAAAATTTTTTTTTTTTTTTTTTTTTTACCTCTTCAAAACTCCAACATTTTATTTTTTTTTACCTCTTCAAAACTCCAACATTGATTTTTTGTTCCTTTTTTTACCTCTTCAAAACTCCACAATTTTTTTTATTTTTTTTTTTTACCTCTTCAAAACTCCAACTTTTTTTTTTTTTTTTTTACCTCTTCAAAACTCCACAATTTTTTTCATTTTTTTTTTTTACCTCTTCAAAACTCCAACATTTTTTTTTTTTTTTACCTCTTCAAAACTCCAACATTGATTTTTTGTTCCTTTTTTTACCTCTTCAAAACTCCACAATTTTTTTTTTTTTTTTTTTTTACCTCTTCAAAACTCAATTTTTTTTTTTTTTTTTTCCTCTTCAAAACTCCAAATTTTTTTTTTTTTTTTTTTACCTCTTCAAAACTCCAACTTTTTTTTTATTTCTTTTTACCTCTTCAAAACTCCTAAATTTTTATCTTATTTTTTTACCTCTTCAAAACTCCAACATTTTTTTTTTTTTTACCTCTTCAAAACTCCAACATTGATTTTTTGTTCCTTTTTTTACCTCTTCAAAACTCCACAATTTTTTTTATATATTTTTTTTACCTCTTCAAAACTCCAACTTTTTTTTTTTTTTTTACCTCTTCAAAACTCCAACTTTTTTTTTTTTTTACCTCTTCAAAACTCCAACTTTTTTTTTTTTTTTTTTACCTCTTCAAAACTCCAAAATTTTTTTTTTTTTTTTTTTACCTCTTCAAAACTCCAACATTTTATTTTTTTTTACCTCTTCAAAACTCCAACATTGATTTTTTGTTCCTTTTTTTACCTCTTCAAAACTCCAACTTTTTTTTTTTTTTACCTCTTCAAAACTCTACAATTTTTTTTTTTTTTTTTTTACCTCTTCAAAACTCCAACTTTTTTTTTTTTTTTTTTACCTCTTCAAAACTCCAACATTGATTTTTTGTTCCTTTTTTTACCTCTTCAAAACTCCACAATTTTTTTTATTTATTTTTTTTACCTCTTCAAAACTCCAACTTTTTTTTTTTTTTTTTTTACCTCTTCAAAACTCCAACATTGATTTTTTGTTCCTTTTTTTACCTCTTCAAAACTCAATTTTTTTTAATTTTTTTTTTACCTCTTCAAAACTCCATTTTTTTTTTTTACCTCTTCAAAACTCAAATTTTCTTTTTTTTTTTTCCTCTTCAAAACTCCAAATTTTTTTTTTTTTTTTTTTTACCTCTTCAAAACTCCAACTTTTTTTTTATTTCTTTTTACCTCTTCAAAACTCCTAAATTTTTATTTTATTTTTTTAACTCTTCAAAACTCCAACATTTTTTTTTTTTTTACCTCTTCAAAACTCCAACATTGATTTTTTGTTCCTTTTTTTACCTCTTCAAAACTCCAATTTTTTTTTTTTTACCTCTTCAAAACTCCAACTTTTTTTTTTTTTTTTTTACCTCTTCAAAACTCCAACATTGATTTTTTGTTCCTTTTTTTACCTCTTCAAAACTCCAAATTTTTTTTTAAATTTTTTTTTACCTCTTCAAAACTCAATTTTTTTTTTTTACCTCTTCAAAACTCCACAATTTTTTTTTTTTTTTTTTACCTCTTCAAAACTCCATTTTTTTTTTTTTTTTACCTCTTCAAAACTCCAACTTTTTTTTTTTTTTTACCTCTTCAAAACTCAATTTTTTTTTTTTTTTTTTTTACCTCTTCAAAACTCCAACATTGATTTTTTGTTCCTTTTTTTACCTCTTCAAAACTCAATTTTTTTTTGTTTTACCTCTTCAAAACTCCAATTTTTTTTTTTTTTTACCCCTTCAAAACTCCAATTTTTTTTTTTTTTACCTCTTCAAAACTCCATTTTTTTTTTTTTACCTCTTCAAAGCTCCAACATTGATTTTTTGTTCCTTTTTTTACCTCTTCAAAACTCCACAATTTTTTTTTTTTTTTTTTTTACCTCTTCAAAACTCCAATTTTTTTTTTTTTACCTCTTCAAAACTCCAACTTTGATTTTTTGTTCCTTTTTTTACCTCTTCAAAACTCAATTTTTTTTTTTTACCTCTTCAAAACTCCAACATTGATTTTTTGTTCCTTTTTTTACCTCTTCAAAACTCAATTTTTTTTTTTTTTTTTTACCTCTTCAAAACTCCAACATTTTTTTTTTTTTTTACCTCTTCAAAACTCCAACATTGATTTTTTGTTCCTTTTTTTACCTCTTCAAAACTCCAAATTTTTTTTTTAATTTTTTTTTACCTCTTCAAAACTCAATTTTTTTTTTTTACCTCTTCAAAACTCCACAATTTTTTTTTTTTTTTTTACCTCTTCAAAACTCCATTTTTTTTTTTTTTTTTACCTCTTCAAAACTCCAACTTTTTTTTTTTTTTTACCTCTTCAAAACTCCAACATTGATTTTTTGTTCCTTTTTTTACCTCTTCAAAACTCAATTTTTTTTTGTTTTACCTCTTCAAAACTCCAAATTTTTTTTTTTTTTACCTCTTCAAAACTCCAACTTTTTTTTTTTTTTTTTTTTACCTCTTCAAAACTCCAACATTTTTTTTTTTTTTACCTCTTCAAAACTCCAACATTGATTTTTTGTTCCTTTTTTTACCTCTTCAAAACTCCACAATTTTTTTTTTTTTTTTTTTTTTACCTCTTCAAAACTCCAACATTGATTTTTTTTTTTTTTTTACCTCTTCAAAACTCCATTTTTTTTTTGTTTTACCTCTTCAAAACTCCAAATTTTTTTTTTTTTTACCTCTTCAAAACTCCAACTTTTTTTTTTTTTTTTTTTACCTCTTCAAAACTCCACAATTTTTTTTATTTTTTTTTTTTACCTCTTCAAAACTCCAACATTTTTTTTTTTTTTACCTCTTCAAAACTCCAACATTGATTTTTTGTTCCTTTTTTTACCTCTTCAAAACTCCACAATTTTTTTTTTTTTTTTTTTTTACCTCTTCAAAACTCAAATTTTTTTTTTTTTTTTTCCTCTTCAAAACTCCAAATTTTTTTTTTTTTTTTTTTTACCTCTTCAAAACTCCAACTTTTTTTTTATTTCTTTTTACCTCTTCAAAACTCCTAAATTTTTATTTAATTTTTTTACCTCTTCAAAACTCCAACATTTTTTTTTTTTTTACCTCTTCAAAACTCCAACATTGATTTTTTGTTCCTTTTTTTACCTCTTCAAAACTCCACAATTTTTTTTATATATTTTTTTTACCTCTTCAAAACTCCAACTTTTTTTTTTTTTTTTACCTCTTCAAAACTCCAACTTTTTTTTTTTTTTACCTCTTCAAAACTCCAACATTTTATTTTTTTTTACCTCTTCAAAACTCCAACATTGATTTTTTGTTCCTTTTTTTACCTCTTCAAAACTCCACAATTTTTTTTTTTTTTTTTTTACCTCTTCAAAACTCCAACTTTTTTTTTTTTTTTTACCTCTTCAAAACTCTACAATTTTTTTTTTTTTTTTTTTTACCTCTTCAAAACTCCAACTTTTTTTTTTTTTACCTCTTCAAAACTCGAACTTTTTTTTTTTTTTTTTACCTCTTCAAAACTCCAACATTGATTTTTTGTTCCTTTTTTTACCTCTTCAAAACTCCAAATTTTTTTTTTTTTTTTTACCTCTTCAAAACTCCAAATTTTTTTTTTTTTTTTTTACCTCTTCAAAACTCCACAATTTTTTTTATTTTTTTTTTTTACCTCTTCAAAACTCCAACATTTTATTTTTTTTTACCTCTTCAAAACTCCAACATTGATTTTTTGTTCCTTTTTTTACCTCTTCAAAACTCCACAATTTTTTTTTTTTTTTTACCTCTTCAAAACTCCAAATTTTTTTTTTTTTTTTTTTACCTCTTCAAAACTCCAACTTTTTTTTTTTTTTACCTCTTCAAAACTCTACAATTTTTTTTTTTTTTTTTTTTTACCTCTTCAAAACTCCAACTTTTTTTTTTTTTTTTTTACCTCTTCAAAACTCAAATTTTCTTTTTTTTTTTTCCTCTTCAAAACTCCAAATTTTTTTTTATTTTTTTTTACCTCTTCAAAACTCCAACTTTTTTTTTATTTCTTTTTACCTCTTCAAAACTCCTAAATTTTTATTTTATTTTTTTAACTCTTCAAAACTCCAACATTTTTTTTTTTTTTACCTCCTCAAAACTCCAACATTGATTTTTTGTTCCTTTTTTTACCTCTTCAAAACTCCACAATTTTTTTTATATATTTTTTTTACCTCTTCAAAACTCCAACTTTTTTTTTTTTTTTTTTACCTCTTCAAAACTCCACAATTTTTTTTTTTTTTTTTTTTTACCTCTTCAAAACTCCAACATTTTATTTTTTTTTACCTCTTCAAAACTCCAACATTGATTTTTTGTTCCTTTTTTTACCTCTTCAAAACTCCACAATTTTTTTTTTTTTTTTTACCTCTTCAAAACTCCAACTTTTTTTTTTTTTTTTTTACCTCTTCAAAACTCCACAATTTTTTTTATTTTTATTTTTTACCTCTTCAAAACTCCAACATTTTTTTTTTTTTTACCTCTTCAAAACTCCAACATTGATTTTTTGTTCCTTTTTTTACCTCTTCAAAACTCCACAATTTTTTTTTTTTTTTTTTTTTACCTCTTCAAAACTCAAATTTTTTTTTTTTTTTTTCCTCTTCAAAACTCCAATTTTTTTTTTTTTTTTTTTTACCTCTTCAAAACTCCAATTTTTTTTTTATTTCTTTTTACCTCTTCAAAACTCCTAAATTTTTATTTTATTTTTTTACCTCTTCAAAACTCCAACATTTTTTTTTTTTTTACCTCTTCAAAACTCCAACATTGATTTTTTGTTCCTTTTTTTACCTCTTCAAAACTCCACAATTTTTTTATATATTTTTTTTACCTCTTCAAAACTCCAACTTTTTTTTTTTTTTTTACCTCTTCAAAACTCTACAATTTTTTTTTTTTTTTTTTTACCTCTTCAAAACTCCAACTTTTTTTTTTTTTTACCTCTTCAAAACTCCAACATTTTATTTTTTTTTACCTCTTCAAAACTCCAACATTGATTTTTTGTTCCTTTTTTTACCTCTTCAAAACTCCAACTTTTTTTTTTTTTTTTTTACCTCTTCAAAACTCCACAATTTTTTTCATTTTTTTTTTTTACCTCTTCAAAACTCCAACATTTTTTTTTTTTTTTACCTCTTCAAAACTCCAACATTGATTTTTTGTTCCTTTTTTTACCTCTTCAAAACTCCACAATTTTTTTTTTTTTTTTTTTTTACCTCTTCAAAACTCAATTTTTTTTTTTTTTTTTTCCTCTTCAAAACTCCAAATTTTTTTTTTTTTTTTTTTTACCTCTTCAAAACTCCAACTTTTTTTTTATTTCTTTTTACCTCTTCAAAACTCCTAAATTTTTATCTTATTTTTTTACCTCTTCAAAACTCCAACATTTTTTTTTTTTTTACCTCTTCAAAACTCCAACATTGATTTTTTGTTCCTTTTTTTACCTCTTCAAAACTCCACAATTTTTTTTATATATTTTTTTTACCTCTTCAAAACTCCAACTTTTTTTTTTTTTTTACCTCTTCAAAACTCCAACTTTTTTTTTTTTTTACCTCTTCAAAACTCCAACTTTTTTTTTTTTTTTTTTTACCTCTTCAAAACTCCAAAAATTTTTTTTTTTTTTTTTTACCTCTTCAAAACTCCAACATTTTATTTTTTTTTACCTCTTCAAAACTCCAACATTGATTTTTTGTTCCTTTTTTTACCTCTTCAAAACTCCAACTTTTTTTTTTTTTTTACCTCTTCAAAACTCTACAATTTTTTTTTTATTTTTTTTTACCTCTTCAAAACTCCAACTTTTTTTTTTTTTTTTTTACCTCTTCAAAACTCCAACATTGATTTTTTGTTCCTTTTTTTACCTCTTCAAAACTCAATTTTTTTTAATTTTTTTTTTACCTCTTCAAAACTCCATTTTTTTTTTTTACCTCTTCAAAACTCAAATTTTCTTTTTTTTTTTTCCTCTTCAAAACTCCAAATTTTTTTTTTTTTTTTTTTTACCTCTTCAAAACTCCAACTTTTTTTTATTTCTTTTTACCTCTTCAAAACTCCAACTTTTTTTTTTTTTTTTTACCTCTTCAAAACTCCAAAATTTTTTTTTTTTTTTTTTTTTTACCTCTTCAAAACTCCAACATTTTATTTTTTTTTACCTCTTCAAAACTCCAACATTGATTTTTTGTTCCTTTTTTTACCTCTTCAAAACTCCACAATTTTTTTTATTTTTTTTTTTTACCTCTTCAAAACTCCAACTTTTTTTTTTTTTTTTTACCTCTTCAAAACTCCACAATTTTTTTCATTTTTTTTTTTTACCTCTTCAAAACTCCAACATTTTTTTTTTTTTTTACCTCTTCAAAACTCCAACATTGATTTTTTGTTCCTTTTTTTACCTCTTCAAAACTCCACAATTTTTTTTTTTTTTTTTTTTTACCTCTTCAAAACTCAATTTTTTTTTTTTTTTTTCCTCTTCAAAACTCCAAATTTTTTTTTTTTTTTTTTTACCTCTTCAAAACTCCAACTTTTTTTTTATTTCTTTTTACCTCTTCAAAACTCCTAAATTTTTATCTTATTTTTTTACCTCTTCAAAACTCCAACATTTTTTTTTTTTTTACCTCTTCAAAACTCCAACATTGATTTTTTGTTCCTTTTTTTACCTCTTCAAAACTCCACAATTTTTTTTATATATTTTTTTTACCTCTTCAAAACTCCAACTTTTTTTTTTTTTTTTACCTCTTCAAAACTCCAACTTTTTTTTTTTTTTACCTCTTCAAAACTCCAACTTTTTTTTTTTTTTTTTACCTCTTCAAAACTCCAAAATTTTTTTTTTTTTTTTTTTACCTCTTCAAAACTCCAACATTTTATTTTTTTTTACCTCTTCAAAACTCCAACATTGATTTTTTGTTCCTTTTTTTACCTCTTCAAAACTCAATTTTTTTTAATTTTTTTTTTACCTCTTCAAAACTCCATTTTTTTTTTTTACCTCTTCAAAACTCAAATTTTCTTTTTTTTTTTTCCTCTTCAAAACTTCAAATTTTTTTTTTTTTTTTTTTTACCTCTTCAAAACTCCAACTTTTTTTTTATTTCTTTTTACCTCTTCAAAACTCCTAAATTTTTATTTTATTTTTTTAACTCTTCAAAACTCCAACATTTTTTTTTTTTTTACCTCTTCAAAACTCCAACATTGATTTTTTGTTCCTTTTTTTACCTCTTCAAAACTCCACAATTTTTTTTATATATTTTTTTTACCTCTTCAAAACTCCAACTTTTTTTTTTTTTTTTTTACCTCTTCAAAACTCCACAATTTTTTTTATTTTTTTTTTTACCTCTTCAAAACTCCAACATTTTATTTTTTTTTACCTCTTCAAAACTCCAACATTGATTTTTTGTTCCTTTTTTTACCTCTTCAAAACTCCACAATTTTTTTTAATTTTTTTTTACCTCTTCAAAACTCCAACTTTTTTTTTTTTACCTCTTCAAAACTCAATTTTTTTTTTTTTTTTTTTTACCTCTTCAAAACTCCAACTTTTTTTTTTTTTTTTTTTACCTCTTCAAAACTCCAACATTGATTTTTTGTTCCTTTTTTTACCTCTTCAAAACTCCACAATTTTTTTTATTTTTTTTTTTTACCTCTTCAAAACTCCAACTTTTTTTTTTTTTTTTTACCTCTTCAAAACTCCACAATTTTTTTTTTTTTTTTTTTTTACCTCTTCAAAACTCCAACATTGATTTTTTGTTCCTTTTTTTACCTCTTCAAAACTCCAAATTTTTTTTTTTTTTTTTTTTACCTCTTCAAAACTCCAAATTTTTTTTTATTTCTTTTTACCTCTTCAAAACTCCTAAATTTTTATTTTATTTTTTTACCTCTTCAAAACTCCAACATTTTTTTTTTTTTTACCTCTTCAAAACTCCAACATTGATTTTTTGTTCCTTTTTTTACCTCTTCAAAACTCCACAATTTTTTTATATATTTTTTTTACCTCTTCAAAACTCCAACTTTTTTTTTTTTTTTTACCTCTTCAAAACTCTACAATTTTTTTTTTTTTTTTTTTTACCTCTTCAAAACTCCAACTTTTTTTTTTTTTACCTCTTCAAAACTCCAACTTTTTTTTTTTTTTTTTTACCTCTTCAAAACTCCAAAATTTTTTTTTTTTTTTTTTTTACCTCTTCAAAACTCCAACATTTTATTTTTTTTTACCTCTTCAAAACTCCAACATTGATTTTTTGTTCCTTTTTTTACCTCTTCAAAACTCCACAATTTTTTTTTTTTTTTTTTTTTACCTCTTCAAAACTCCAACTTTTTTTTTTTTTTTTACCTCTTCAAAACTCTACAATTTTTTTTTTTTTTTTTTTTTACCTCTTCAAAACTCCAACTTTTTTTTTTTTTACCTCTTCAAAACTCCAACTTTTTTTTTTTTTTTTTACCTCTTCAAAACTCCACAATTTTTTTTACCTCTTCAAAACTCCAACTTTTTTTTTTTTTTTTTACCTCTTCAAAACTCCAACATTGATTTTTTGTTCCTTTTTTTACCTCTTCAAAACTCCACAATTTTTTTTTTTTTTTTGTTTTACCTCTTCAAAACTCCAATTTTTTTTTTTTTTACCTCTTCAAAACTCCAACTTTTTTTTTTTTTTTTTTTACCTCTTCAAAACTCCATTTTTTTTTTTTTTACCTCTTCAAAACTCCAACATTGATTTTTTGTTCCTTTTTTTACCTCTTCAAAACTCCACAATTTTTTTTTATTTTTTTTTTTACCTCTTCAAAACTCCAATTTTTTTTTTTTTTTTTTTACCTCTTCAAAACTCCAACTTTTTTTTAATTTTTTTTTACCTCTTCAAAACTCCAACTTTTTTTTTTTTTTTTTTACCTCTTCAAAACTCCAAATTTTTTTTTTTTTTTTTTTTTACCTCTTCAAAACTCCAATTCTTTTTTCTTTTTACCTCTTCAAAACTCCTAAATTTTTATTTTATTTTTTTACCTCTTCAAAACTCCAACATTTTTTTTTTTTTTACCTCTTCAAAACTCCAACATTGATTTTTTGTTCCTTTTTTTACCTCTTCAAAACTCCACAATTTTTTTTATATATTTTTTTTACCTCTTCAAAACTCCAACTTTTTTTTTTTTTTTTACCTCTTCAAAACTCTACAATTTTTTTTTTTTTTTTTTTTACCTCTTCAAAACTCCAACTTTTTTTTTTTTTACCTCTTCAAAACTCCAACATTGATTTTTTGTTCCTTTTTTTACCTCTTCAAAACTCCACAATTTTTTTTATATATTTTTTTTACCTCTTCAAAACTCCAACTTTTTTTTTTTTTTTTACCTCTTCAAAACTCTACAATTTTTTTTTTTTTTTTTTTTACCTCTTCAAAACTCCAAAATTTTTTTTTTTTTTTTTTTTACCTCTTCAAAACTCCAACATTTTATTTTTTTTTACCTCTTCAAAACTCCAACATTGATTTTTTGTTCCTTTTTTTACCTCTTCAAAACTCCAACTTTTTTTTTTTTTTTTACCTCTTCAAAACTCTACAATTTTTTTTTTTTTTTTTTTTACCTCTTCAAAACTCCAACTTTTTTTTTTTTACCTCTTCAAAACTCCAACTTTTTTTTTTTTTTTTTACCTCTTCAAAACTCCACAATTTTTTTTATTTTTTTTTTTTACCTCTTCAAAACTCCAACTTTTTTTTTTTTTTTTACCTCTTCAAAACTCCACAATTTTTTTTATTTTTTTTTTTTACCTCTTCAAAACTCCAACATTTTTTTTTTTTTTTTTACCTCTTCAAAACTCCAACATTGATTTTTGTTCCTTTTTTTACCTCTTCAAAACTCCACAATTTTTTTTTTTTTTTTTTTTACCTCTTCAAAACTCCATTTTTTTTTTTTTTACCTCTTCAAAACTCCAACATTGATTTTTTGTTCCTTTTTTTACCTCTTCAAAACTCCACAATTTTTTTTTTTTTTTTTTTTTACCTCTTCAAAACTCCAATTTTTTTTTTTTTTTTTTACCTCTTCAAAACTCCAACTTTTTTTTAATTTTTTTTTACCTCTTCAAAACTCCAACTTTTTTTTTTTTTTTTTTACCTCTTCAAAACTCCACAATTTTTTTTTTTTTTTTTTTTACCTCTTCAAAACTCCAAATTTTTTTTTATTTCTTTTTACCTCTTCAAAACTCCTAAATTTTTATTTTATTTTTTTACCTCTTCAAAACTCCAACATTTTTTTTTTTTTTACCTCTTCAAAACTCCAACATTGATTTTTTGTTCCTTTTTTTACCTCTTCAAAACTCCACAATTTTTTTTATATATTTTTTTTACCTCTTCAAAACTCCAACTTTTTTTTTTTTTTTTACCTCTTCAAAACTCTACAATTTTTTTTTTTTTTTTTTTTACCTCTTCAAAACTCCAACTTTTTTTTTTTTTACCTCTTCAAAACTCCAACTTTTTTTTTTTTTTTTTACCTCTTCAAAACTCCAAAATTTTTTTTTTTTTTTTTTTTACCTCTTCAAAACTCCAACATTTTATTTTTTTTTACCTCTTCAAAACTCCAACATTGATTTTTTGTTCCTTTTTTTACCTCTTCAAAACTCCACAATTTTTTTTTTTTTTTTTTTTACCTCTTCAAAACTCCAACTTTTTTTTTTTTTTTTACCTCTTCAAAACTCTACAATTTTTTTTTTTTTTTTTTTTTACCTCTTCAAAACTCCAACTTTTTTTTTTTTTACCTCTTCAAAACTCCAACTTTTTTTTTTTTTTTTTACCTCTTCAAAACTCCACAATTTTTTTTACCTCTTCAAAACTCCAACTTTTTTTTTTTTTTTTTACCTCTTCAAAACTCCAACATTGATTTTTTGTTCCTTTTTTTACCTCTTCAAAACTCAATTTTTTTTTTTTTTTTTTTTACCTCTTCAAAACTCCAACTTTTTTTTTTTTTTTTTTTACCTCTTCAAAACTCCAACATTGATTTTTTGTTCCTTTTTTTACCTCTTCAAAACTCCACAATTTTTTTTATTTTTTTTTTTTACCTCTTCAAAACTCCAACTTTTTTTTTTTTTTTTTACCTCTTCAAAACTCCACAATTTTTTTTATTTTTTTTTTTTACCTCTTCAAAACTCCAACATTGATTTTTTGTTCCTTTTTTTACCTCTTCAAAACTCCAAATTTTTTTTTTTTTTTTTTTTACCTCTTCAAAACTCCAAATTTTTTTTTATTTCTTTTTACCTCTTCAAAACTCCTAAATTTTTATTTTATTTTTTTACCTCTTCAAAACTCCAACATTTTTTTTTTTTTTACCTCTTCAAAACTCCAACATTGATTTTTTGTTCCTTTTTTTACCTCTTCAAAACTCCACAATTTTTTTTATATATTTTTTTTACCTCTTCAAAACTCCAACTTTTTTTTTTTTTTTACCTCTTCAAAACTCTACAAATTTTTTTTTTTTTTTTTTTACCTCTTCAAAACTCCAACTTTTTTTTTTTGTACCTCTTCAAAACTCCAACTTTTTTTTTTTTTTTTTTACCTCTTCAAAACTCCAAAATTTTTTTTTTTTTTTTTTTTTACCTCTTCAAAACTCCAACATTTTATTTTTTTTTACCTCTTCAAAACTCCAACATTGATTTTTTGTTCCTTTTTTTACCTCTTCAAAACTCCACAATTTTTTTTTTTTTTTTTTTTTACCTCTTCAAAACTCCAACTTTTTTTTTTTTTTTTACCTCTTCAAAACTCTACAATTTTTTTTTTTTTTTTTTTTACCTCTTCAAAACTCCAACTTTTTTTTTTTTTACCTCTTCAAAACTCCAACTTTTTTTTTTTTTTTTTACCTCTTCAAAACTCCACAATTTTTTTTACCTCTTCAAAACTCCAACTTTTTTTTTTTTTTTTTACCTCTTCAAAACTCCAACATTGATTTTTTGTTCCTTTTTTTACCTCTTCAAAACTCCACAATTTTTTTTTTTTTTTTGTTTTACCTCTTCAAAACTCCAATTTTTTTTTTTTTTACCTCTTCAAAACTCCAACTTTTTTTTTTTTTTTTTTACCTCTTCAAAACTCCATTTTTTTTTTTTTTACCTCTTCAAAACTCCAACATTGATTTTTTGTTCCTTTTTTTACCTCTTCAAAACTCCACAATTTTTTTTTATTTTTTTTTTTACCTCTTCAAAACTCCAATTTTTTTTTTTTTTTTTTTACCTCTTCAAAACTCCAACTTTTTTTTAATTTTTTTTTACCTCTTCAAAACTCCAACTTTTTTTTTTTTTTTTTTACCTCTTCAAAACTCCAAATTTTTTTTTTTTTTTTTTTTTACCTCTTCAAAACTCCAATTCTTTTTTCTTTTTACCTCTTCAAAACTCCTAAATTTTTATTTTATTTTTTTACCTCTTCAAAACTCCAACATTTTTTTTTTTTTTACCTCTTCAAAACTCCAACATTGATTTTTTGTTCCTTTTTTTACCTCTTCAAAACTCCACAATTTTTTTTATATATTTTTTTTACCTCTTCAAAACTCCAACTTTTTTTTTTTTTTTTACCTCTTCAAAACTCTACAATTTTTTTTTTTTTTTTTTTTACCTCTTCAAAACTCCAACTTTTTTTTTTTTTTACCTCTTCAAAACTCCAACTTTTTTTTTTTTTTTTTTACCTCTTCAAAACTCCAAAATTTTTTTTTTTTTTTTTTTTACCTCTTCAAAACTCCAACATTTTATTTTTTTTTACCTCTTCAAAACTCCAACATTGATTTTTTGTTCCTTTTTTTACCTCTTCAAAACTCCAACTTTTTTTTTTTTTTTTACCTCTTCAAAACTCTACAATTTTTTTTTTTTTTTTTTTTACCTCTTCAAAACTCCAACTTTTTTTTTTTTACCTCTTCAAAACTCCAACTTTTTTTTTTTTTTTTTTACCTCTTCAAAACTCCACAATTTTTTTTATTTTTTTTTTTTACCTCTTCAAAACTCCAACTTTTTTTTTTTTTTTTACCTCTTCAAAACTCCACAATTTTTTTTATTTTTTTTTTTTACCTCTTCAAAACTCCAACATTTTTTTTTTTTTTTTTTACCTCTTCAAAACTCCAACATTGATTTTTGTTCCTTTTTTTACCTCTTCAAAACTCCACAATTTTTTTTTTTTTTTTTTTTTTACCTCTTCAAAACTCCAACATTGATTTTTTGTTCCTTTTTTTACCTCTTCAAAACTCCACAATTTTTTTTTTTTTTTTTTTTTTACCTCTTCAAAACTCCAATTTTTTTTTTTTTTTTTTACCTCTTCAAAACTCCAACTTTTTTTTAATTTTTTTTTACCTCTTCAAAACTCCAACTTTTTTTTTTTTTTTTTACCTCTTCAAAACTCCACAATTTTTTTTTTTTTTTTTTTTTACCTCTTCAAAACTCCAACATTTTTTTTTTTTTTACCTCTTCAAAATCCTTTTTTTACCTCTTCAAAACTCCACAATTTTTTTTTTTTTTTTTTTTTACCTCTTCAAAACTCAAATTTTTTTTTTTTTTTTTCCTCTTCAAAACTCCAAATTTTTTTTTATTTTTTTTTTACCTCTTCAAAACTCCAATTTTTTTTTTATTTCTTTTTACCTCTTCAAAACTCCTAAATTTTTATTTTATTTTTTTACCTCTTCAAAACTCCAACATTTTTTTTTTTTTTACCTCTTCAAAACTCCAACATTGATTTTTTGTTCCTTTTTTTACCTCTTCAAAACTCCACAATTTTTTTTATATATTTTTTTTACCTCTTCAAAACTCCAACTTTTTTTTTTTTTTTACCTCTTCAAAACTCTACAATTTTTTTTTTTTTTTTTTTTACCTCTTCAAAACTCCAAAATTTTTTTTTTTTTTTTTTTTACCTCTTCAAAACTCCAACATTTTATTTTTTTTTACCTCTTCAAAACTCCAACATT
>NW_028258808.1:0-32074 GCF_982586985.1 Callionymus lyra
ATGAAGGCATCAAAAATTGATAAATAAATTAAAAACATACGTATAATAACTAAAACACAAAATGTAACAGCAAATATTACAGTACGAGACACAGCTGTCACCTCAATTATCTATATTGTCATGAAACAAACCGTATTAGAGGTGGTGTTAAGGAGTTACATCTGGATTGCATTTTGAAGGTTTGACTCCAATTAAAATAAAAAAAGTCTTCATCAAACTGCACATCAACTTTCGCTCTCCTATATCGTCACCACTGTCTAAGAAACTCTATAAATACTGACATTCGACTGTAGCTCCACTCGTCAAACATGTTGTCTCATTCTTTACTAGCAACATTTACTAGTTCAAAGCTTCATAATATTTTCATCTTACGAGAGAAACCAACTAATCTGGGTATTAATACCAGCAGAGGATCCTCAGCCTTGATTTGACAGGAAGGGTAACAAATATAATTGCCTCCCTGGAGAGTCCTGGACTTATCCATGTGCTGGATTATGCGGTGAGACTCAACTGTGGGTTGTTAGAGGGAGAGTTGCTGCTGTGTCAGATCCCTCGCTGGTCCCCAGGGATGTTTTACTCGAGTCAAAAGAATGTGATGTATAGATCTGTACAGTCACTGGTCTCACCTGCTTGATTCTGGCTTTAATACCTGGGACCCGCTTTGTGATGCCGGGCCGTACACAGGCAGGTCAGCGGGTCCACGGTTTTTGTCTGAAAATAACCCGAGGCGTCTTTTTAACGATCGCTGGAGTTGAGGAACCGAGGAGAAGGGACGCCACTTCTTCCTCAGAGGTCACTTCAACCTTTTAAAAAAAACCAAAGGAAGTGCCTCAGGGCGGCACCGTGTCTCGGTCAAAGCACTTCTGCGACAGAGTCTTTGGTTCAAATCTCGACGGAGAAGAAGTCAGAGCGTGGGTTCCGTTTGATGGTTTTGCTTTTTTTTTTGGCGGCGGCGTCGGCGCAGATTTACCACCATA
Source organism: Callionymus lyra (assembly GCF_982586985.1). NCBI lineage: Eukaryota > Metazoa > Chordata > Actinopteri > Syngnathiformes > Callionymidae > Callionymus > Callionymus lyra. The sequence goes on from NW_028258808.1 coordinate 978, forward strand.
TCTCTGACAACCTTTCGATTCCGTTGAAGTTTCGCCGCGCGACTATTGTCTGCGACCATGAATCACGGCGCCGATGCTGAATAGAGAATTCAAGGAGACTTTTACCACGACGACGAAAGTGAAAGCTCGACGGGGGGGGCGGCTCCGAACCCACCAGCTTTTTCTAACCTTACATGTTCAACTGAAGCTGTGTTTGCATATACGGGTCCTTACATTTCCTGCCAGCCTTCAGCGTGAGGGCCACCAGGTGCTTCATCTGTTCTATTATTCACTTCATGTCCAGCCAGCGATCTCTGCAGGTCAAAAAAAAATTACCGCATTCCATGGTCAGCAGTCTCTCGCCCCCTAAGAAGGATAATCAGTTTCTAAAATTTCTCGTTTGGAAGTATAATGAATGAAAATCACTCGTTTCTGTTACACTAGAAACAAAGTCGGCAATCAAATCGCTGCTGGTTTCTTTAATACGGAGGTAGGATTATAGAGGAAGCTGTGGGGGATGTAATGAATAAATGGATAGTGTTTTAAATTCCATCCAAATCTTCTCATCTCCTCGTTACATCCGACAAAAAGTGCACAAGGACGAGAAAAGAGGGGTCGTAAAAAAGATGGTAAGGAGCCATGAAAGTCGAGGCAGAGGATCCAAATTGAGCGTTTGGTTCCTGCCGACGTTCAATCGGCGCTCCGGGGAACCATTGGAGAAATATTGGTACAGAGCGAGTCGGTAACTTTGCAATAACGGTGTTTCTCATGGGCCGATCGTGATGGGAAACGATTCGAGCACAAGATAACGACATCATGGAGCTCGAAAACACTAAACAGATGCCAGAGTTACGATGTTTCTTTTCCTAAAACTGTTGAGGTAACTACACAATAGTCATTTATTTACCGGTATGGACATAAAATTGTAAAGTCGTTATTCCGACACTCAAACGATCCATTACATCCACAGATTCTATTTTTCCTGAAAGTAATGAACTCATTGTACAATTGGACTTTTTTTCCCAATATAATAACAAAGTTGCTTCTTACAGTTTAAATTAAATCAACACGACTTTTCCCGATAATAACCAACATCTTTTTGGCCGAAATTCCTCAATACTATCAAGTCTGTCACGTTCCCCTTCCTGGGTTTCCTGTGTTTCATTGTTCTCTCGACAGTCGGTGAGCGCGATGCTTGGCAAGATCCACGGCTGTCGACTATCAGTATAATAAACGGTGCTGCTTAAAGAGTCGATGTCAGCACCTTTTCTCTGGACAATCGGTAAAACTCTCTTTGCTACTTGAACGCCAACCTCCTGACTGTTTTTTTTCCCCGTCAGCGCTTTTGCGTTTCCTTTGGTGAGTTTAATGTTTCCCTTTTTGTAGTGGATCGTGCGCCTTGCAGCCACCCTTAACCTGTTTTCTTGGAATTCTGTTTTCCTTTTAATTGGACTCGTAAAGACTGAGATTTGTAATGTCATCTTGTGGACGTTTTGTGTATTACGTCGTGTTTTTGTGTGATTATTAAAGTGTCTTTGGTGAAAACCTCCCGCCTGGTAAATTATTATCCCCCGCTTCTGGGTCACCTTGCTAGTTAAATCGCTACAAAGTCCACATCTCATAATTCCCGACTCCGCAGATATACACCCTCGCATATGTCGTCTCGGTGCCGCCCGTCGACAAAGCAGTGATTAATTGATGAAGAAAATAAACAGTGTTCAGTCAAATGTGAAGCCAAATGGCCTTTATAAATAAAGCTCTGTAATAAATAAAGCACAAGAGTAATTGAGTGTAATAGAGTGGGGGGGGGGATGTAAGTTCATCTAATTGGAGCTGGAATCATGTTGAGCCGAGCTCGGCAGGTGGGAAAAGTACAACAACAGACTATCCACGGTAGTGACTCGCACATATGTCTGAGAAAACAGCTTGAAGCAAAACCTGGATTCAAGCTGGTCGGGGTTTTTTTTAATCCAAAAACAAACCTGTGAAGTCAGGGGTGGAGACCCACACTGGCTTCTTTTCAAACTACAATGAATTTTGGATTTCATTTTCGAAACTTAAGACTCTTCATATCTCAGTTAGCTTTCCATCCCGCAGAGAACCTCAAACCTAAAGCTGCAATCATCCATCCTTCAATATTAGAAGTCAACATTGCTCGAGTCTCATGTTGACTCTCCACGTGTAAACGATTTGACTGATGTAAAAGCTTTTCATTGTATTCAAATAAAAGGTCTTTAACGCTATATCCAGCTAATTAAATGTAGCTAAGAAACTAAGAGGTTCAATTCGTTTTTTAAACAGATTACACGTAAATTGGCTCATTAACCAGGAGACAATTATAAACTGCAATTAGAATTAATCGTGTTCCTGAAACAGCTCGTCGACGGCCAGAACAAAGCGAGCTGCCAATTCCTGTCCTGACGTACAGATCCAGAGTCTGTCGACCTCCAGTGTATGAAGGAAAGTTTCTTGTCAAGTGGAGATTTCGTTTTTTAATTTTTTTTAAATGTATTATTCTGGGAAAAGATGCATTTCAGTTTAATAGAAAGGCTGCCCTAATGGCTACATTAAATGAAACATTTTTTAAACCCATTTCTTTGATTAAAAGGGCAATCTAAAGTGTAGATTTAAGTGTGTCTTAAACAGATGTTGGACTCTATTGTACTCACCAGTATGTCTTTGTTAGTACAAAACTCTTCTTATTGACATATTTACATTAGAAAATGTGCTCAAGCCCCGCCCACTAACAGATAGTTTACCATAACCACACCCACTCTGCTGTCATTTGTCAAAACATAGAGGTTTGTCACCATGTTTCATTAATCCAGGAAGACACTCGTTGTATAAACAAAGTGGGTTGTGATAAAGGCTGGCTGGGGGAGGAGTGAAGCCATTATTACATCATAATGGACTCTCGTAACCTCTCGTTTGCTAAGATTTCAGAAGAGGGAGAACTTTATAAAGTAATAATCTTTAAAACATGGTCATGATGAGGAACTTACTGCATCTTGGAGAGGAAGACTTCAACTTTAGTTGCCATTTCAAAGCACAAAAAGCCGCCAGGAACGTTTGTCAATTCATGGCGCAATCTCCAATGTACGACAATGAACCTCAAATAGATCATTATCAAAGTTTTATTTCCCATGAAAGCAGCAGCAAATGAAGTGCTTTACAGAATAGAAGAAAACCTCCTCATGTTCTTGAAGTGGTTCTTAGACAATATGCACATACATCATTGAATCCTACACTGTAAGTAGCCCCACTGTAGAAATCCTCTTTGTACAACAGATTTAACTCAAGAAATTGCTTGTAATCTTGTAGTAGTTTCCAAGTAGAAATGTGTGAAGTTGATCTGGAAAACCAAGTAACGACTCTACTGTCTTCTTCCTAGCTGCTAATAAAACCCAGAGAAAGATGAAGGGATCACATTTCCACTTTAGTTTGAGAATGTAAGTAAGTAAGTAATATTTATTTATATAGCGCTTTTCCAGACCAGGGTCACAAAGCGCTTTAACAATCAAAACAATACTCAAAAAAGTATATACTTTAAAGATCAAGATAATACTGAGAACACAACAGGAGTTCCAGAAAATCAAGGAAAAGCCTGAACAAATAAAAACGTCTTGAGATGTTTCTTAAAGGAGTCAGTAGACTCTAAACTAAACAACAATGGTTACTTGTTCATCCAAAACAAACTAGAAGTCTTCAAAACATTTTGATACTAAAAAAAACAACTATTTTGAAACAGATTCGACCAACATCATCCTCACAAAGCAACCGTCAATATGTGAACGTGTCATTGAACAATCTGTCACACATTGTTCAAACGATCCGCCGCCTCCGATGTTTCCCTGACAAGCGTGTGCGATGGTCAAACACCACCAACGCAGTCGTCTGCCAACACACACTCCAGACCCCCTCGAGGATCCGTGGCAGAGGAACAGCTTGATACTTTTGATCCGGAGTGAAAAGTGTCTTCCATCACTCCAATCAACACTCGCGAGGGCGTCGGGGTCGGCTGCCGTGAACCTCTAAACCAAACCTCCTCCGAGAGATCTCTGAACAAGAATATATTAATATCATTGACACCAACCAGGGCCGCGTGTGTTTCGGGATCCAAATTTATTTTCACCGTGTCACAAATTCATGCATAATCATCTGCTCCGTCGACCTGCGAGACCGCTGCAATTTAAACATTGAATAAACACCAAAACAGCCTCTCCGGCACACGGAAGCGTCATGTGACACATTTTCTCGACACATCATCCCCAAAACATTCATCTTTTAATCACAACATACGCCGTTAATTATTCATGGCGCGGCACAATTCGAAACTAGTTCAAGCCAAAACTTTTAATCAAACGACGGGGAAAACGGGTCAGAGGAGATTAAAAGGAACAACAACACAAAAGCCTCAAATATTAATGCGCTCTTTTGAAAAAGTAACGTTGGACTGACATGAAACGTCAGATGACCAGCACCTCTGGCAGCTAGATGTGGATGTGTGTGTAGAGTACCAGCAATACTACAGTTAATTACTTCAAATACTTTTTAAAAGACATGCCATTCCATTGCTCCAAAATGGTTCATAAATCAACTATTTATTGAGGATCCTCTTGTGCATTTAAAATGTCATAACTCATAACTCATCCAAAATTACTTTGTAGAGAACATGGACCACCAGAACTTCTGCAGCAGGAAAGTCCAAACACAGCAGATTCACCTCCACACGTATCAAGAGTTCCACAGGATTTTCAGGACAAGAACTCGATTCAAAATCATTTCTACGCGGGTTCTAAAGGAATACATTTCCAGTTATGCATGTAAAATCCGCTAAAAGGTACGTAGCTGTAGTTATGAGTTTATTGAGAGGGAGTGAGACGAAGGCGTTGTTGGAGAACCAGTATATGCACAAACATTTTTTAATCGAGTTTGAGAGTTGATTTATTGTGTTGTTCTCCATGTGATCTTTATTTAAGTATTTATTTTATTGAGTTTTGTTTTGATTGTTTAAGCGCTTTGTGACCCTGGTCTTAAAAAACAATATCATTTACTCACTTATTTAGAAGTAAAATTGGGTAGTGTTGTTTATTTTTTTAAGTGCTGGTCTCGCTCAAAATCAAGTTTACTTTTTAGTTCAGGGCGTGTAAAACAAGCTAAAGAAATATTTTAGTTCACAGCTTCAAATGAATGAAATGAATGAATGAAATGGAATGAAAAAGCTTTTTCATTCCACTTACAGTGATGACATCACCTTCCTCATGGCACAAAGATACTATAAACCAGTGCTGTGTCTCAAATCACATACTTGCGTACTCAAAGTTAGTATTTTTAGTGCGTAAGTGCGTCTCAAATCTTAGTATGCGAAATTTAGTGCTCCATGCACACTAAATTGGCGTACTAAAACGCACACAAAACTGGGTATGGTTCGATGTACACCATCTACCCTAAACAGCCGCCATCTTAGTGACGTTGTAAACGGAAGTTACGTCACATATATACGCATATATATATATTCATATACTTACAGGTGTATTTTCAGCAGCAGTAGAAGGATGACACGTCTTTGCTGCTGATACCAGCTTAAATATCTCGAGAATATTTAGATTCTCATTTTTTCTTAATTTCGTCTTCCAAACTTGCAAAACGTGCTGCCAGCAGGTGTCGATAGTGTTCCAAAAGCTGGTTGAACCATCATTAAATAGAAGTAAAAGAAGAAGCTGTCGCGTCATTTCCGGTTAGTGCGTAGCGTCAGTGTTTGATTTGAGACATACTATCTGTGGAGAATTTGCGTACTACTTAGGATTAGTACTCTATCCTGATGCATACTAACTTCTAGCATGTTAAGAGAAGTATGCGATTTGAGACACAGCAAAAGTTGTTTAAATCCATGGAAATTAACCCAGAAAACAGTTGACACTCAGGTTGGAAAACGATTACCGATGCCGTCTGGCAACAGGTGAGACAAAAGCAATTTAAATGCGTTCATATAGTCACAATTGTGTAGCCTTAAGATCAGTTCCTGACAGTAGAGAACACACACACACACACACACACACACACACACACACACACACACACACACACACACACACACACACACACACACACACACACACACACACACACACACACACACACACACACACACACACACACACACACACTCGACTGATTGCTTTCGGACACTTCTAGATCAAGATTCGCACGTTTTCCCACTGACCCCGGGTTCCGGCGGCAATCAGTGGACCCTGGCGAGCCGGGTGATCCTCTCCCTGCATGCATTTGTCACGGGCCGGTCATGTGAGCTATTGTGTGTTTGGCCAGGTAATGAATCCCTCGGGACCGGAGCGGCCGGGGCCGGTTAGATCCCTGCCGGCTATGGAAAAGCATTGATTGGATGCAGCTCTACTGCGAGCGATCCATCACGGCAGATGAATGGTTACAGCAGCCAACGACACAGAGAGGCAGCTGAGACTGGTCCAGCTTGGTCTACGTGCTGATTAATTGGTCACTGGGGGAAAATCAGGTCTGATGGTTTGATGTTGGCGTGATGCCGCCAAGACTAATCTAGATGGATCCTACGTTCAAAACCATTGTAGCAGCGAGCTCAGATCACTGGGTATAAGTGGGTACGGAAGTAGATCTTCATCAAAACTCACATCAAGCATATGCTCAACACAGCTCTACTCGAGCCTCTCATTATAGACTGATCACGTTTGCCTTCACATCTTGATTGCAACCAATGAATAAAACATTTTAATTCAAAGGTAAAAGTACACTGTACTGCCAATGACTGGGCTGAACTGCCTTTTTTTTCTTAGCTTTGGGGAGAGTCTGAAGAAAGGAAGTTGTAATTAAAAAGCCTAATTACTTACCCTAATTCCTTTTGTTTTTATCATTATTATTGAAAGTTATGGAATGGCCCTAGTAACAAGAATATACTTATAATGTCTGAAACAAAGTGGAAATGTTTAAAAAGAAATGTAATTAAAAAAATGGTTGTTTTCCAGTCTTTTTTTCTAATTTCCACAACTTTATCTTCTTGTTTGTGAAGGTTGAAACTATCATGCAGAGATAAGATTGGAGCTGAGGACCAAGTTAATGGCCGTACATCAATTCTGAGCACTGACTCGACATCTAACAAGAAGTCTGTCTGTATAGTCGTACGGCCTGCAGTTGTTGGAGTCTGGAACAGCGATACACTCGATAGCATTGTCACACTAATGGCAACATTTCAGATTTGCTGTTTCTCATTTTCCAGCACAAGAGTCATCATTGTTCTTCCAGGTGTTTGCCGAGGTTGTCCATTAGCGAAATGTTCCTTTGAACAAAAGCAAAGAGGTTCGACGTTGTGTAAATGATTGCAGCAGTCTTGTACCTGTGTGCTTGAAAATTATCTCCATCCTTAAATTCCTTTTCTGCTGATGTCAGAGTTTGCCTTTAATTTTCCGTGACTATTTTCAAACAGCGGTGGGAGTTTGCTCAAGGCTTTCTGCCGACTCAGCATTCTTTTTGAAAGCGTTGAAAGGTTCTTTGAAATCCCTCCTGTGAATAGAACATATTTCAAAAACGTTCGGGGGCTCTTTTTTAAAAGCTGATCAATACCGAGCCGCCGGTTTCTACCAAACATTTAAACAAGAGGGATTCGACGTGGGGGGGTCGTAGTTCAACTTCAAACTCTCCTCAAAGATTTCTGACAAACCGAGGATGAATTCTAGCTACAGAAACACATCCTTTCATGAATGCATCGTCGCTAAAGCATGACGCAGCAAATGAAACAGTCAACTGGTGAAATATTTATGGTTTCTACTCGAGAATTAAATAATGAACATGAAAGATCAAGTGAGTGGAGGCAGTAACCCAGTGGCCCTCACGCTTGTGTTGGAATTTTAAATCAGCTGTTTAAGAAGCAATCTTATCACGCGGCGCCTGTCGCTCTCGCGAGATCAAACTACTCAAGACACATGAAATGGGAGGAAGTTCATGCATGAATGCAATTCAGTGAACCAGGATGTGTAAATAGCTTTATGAAATATTTAAGGAAATATGTCAGGAGGAATGCATTTCAAATGTTGCATAATTAAATATATATTAGAAGTACTTGCATAATTGACTTGTTCATGTGACTGAAGACTTTAGAGAGATAACTGTCATGGTGGTGAAGTGTTAATATACATGATGTATTGGTTGTTTATTCCAATTTCTACCCGTCGGTTAATATTTTAGTTTGAATGTACGTCTCGTAAGGCAGCGGTCTCGTTCATTCCTAGTTCGTCCAGCATCTCATCAGGGACCCCAAGATGTTCCCAGGCCAGATAAGAGATGTTGTTTATTCAGCTTATCTCGGGTATTGCCCATGGTCTCCTACTAGTGGGACATACCATAAACACTTCAATAGCAAGGCAACCTAGAGGTTATCCTTATAGCTAATCTGGCTCTTCTCAAAGCAGAGGATCAGCAGTTCTACTCAGAGAATCGCCCGGATGGCTACGCTTATCTGTGAGGGAGAGCCCAGATATCCTTTTAAAGATGTATCTTGTTGAAGGTAGAAACGTAATCTTCCCTCACCCATGAGCAATACCCCAAGATTCTCTTTGGGGCAGGATCTCGATCCTGAGAATTCTGACCCGCTCTAGTAGAAGAACTCACATTTCCCTGATCCTTAAAACTCTGCATCGGCTGCCAGTTTCTTTCAGAATCCATTTTAAAATTCTGATTTAACTTTCAGATCTATTCATGGTCAGACTCCTCCTTGCATCAGTGATTTGATCCTGCCTTACAACCCCAGCTCGGGCTCTGAGGTCTGTGGATCAGAATCTACTGATGGTTCCTGAGAACGCTTCCGGATCAAGAGAGAAATCCTTCCAGACCGTTGCTCCTAAGCTTTGGAACGATCATAATCCCTCTGTGTTTGATGGATCCACTGACTCCTTTAAGGAGCATCTTAAGACCTTTTTATGTGTGCAGGTCTTTCCCTGATCTCCTGGGACTCCTATTTTTGTTTTATGTTGTCTTGGCCTTTTAGAGCTTTACAATGTGTAGGTATTTTCAAATGTGTATTGTTTTCTATTGTTCAAGCGCTTTGTGACCCTGGTCTAAAAAGGCTCTTCACAAATAACTATTACTTATGTAATATCACCCGCAACCCACCGTAAAAAATGATGTAATTCCAGTGGCGCTCCAGAGATGGAGCAGTTTGAGGTAATTCCTCTCGTGAGGACGTCCCTAGGTCACCCGGTATGCAATTAAAGGTGAAACGCCTGACAGCAACTTAAGTATTTGGATTCAATCGGGGGCTCACACAAAGGACATCGCTCCCTCTCGATATGAATCAGGAGCGTTTTTTATCCGTCCTCCCAGTTGGTCACGGAGGCTTACGACGGTATCAGCTGCTCCGGCAAAGCACCGTGATACAATTCAATTCCATGTTTTCTGCAATCTCCACACTCTCCGACTCACAAAATCAATTACAGCGTGAGCCTCTGTTCTGACCCACATCACACGTCGAGCTGCTTATTTTTTGGTCAGATTTCAGGATAGCATGATCAAAGCGTGAATGTAGGCAAAAATATCAGAGCTTTTGGCTAAACTAAAATCCAATTTCACGTTTTTTTTAAACAGTCGTGGCCTCAAATGTTGCAATCTTGTTTCATTTTGGATAGGTTTGAGGGTTTCAAGAGCGTTTAAATAAATAAGTAAAATGTAGTTCATCCATTGATCCAGCAAAATCCAAACCTCTGTAGCAACTTCACTACGAACCCTTTGGTGTCGACCAATCCTCCCTGCATTGAGCTTCTGATATTTCACCAGTGAATAAATCTTTTCTACAGTTGTTCACACCCGTCTTCAAAGAAAGGTGTTGCTCGTGGGTATAATGTGTTTCACAAAACTCAAAAATTCCAAGTTAAAACTCTGGTCACCAGAACCACTGGTGCAGATCCCTGTCCTCAGCTCTTGATCTGTTTGCTGTGTTTGATGGTTCACTCTCTCCCAGCTCCGACCGCAACAGTCCCTTTTTCTCAGAATTAAGAGAAATAAACCCAAGTTCCAAGCTCCCAGTGAGAGAAAAGAGATTATGTTTTCGCCTTATGTCCTGAAGCTAGCTTGGAGAGAGGAGTCTTTAATACTGGACAGGGGAGCTCGTGGGTCAGTAAACACAGCTGCTTGGAAATAAAACACCCACTGATAGAGCCTCCATGAAAGAACTCTGGCGGTAATATAGATGAAATATAGAAGATGGATGAGTCACAATATAACAATGCTGCTCAGATCTGACCCCCGTCCTCATGACAAAGAGCCGAGACGTTGACAGAAAACACCATCGTAAATCAATGGTCAGGACGTCTCCGAGCAATAAAACACTGACACTTTATTTAAGATCATGGAGACGATATCAGATATTAAGTGTTTGTAGTATGTCAATCATCTTTTATGAATCTTAGAGACTCTGGAAAACCACCAAGCCTAGAGTAGTTCCCACCTAAGGGGGGGTTGGACTGGTTATTTGTATCATCATCTCATTTATTCATCCATTTATTTGAAAATTACATTTGACAGAAAAATGCGATTACCTCTTTTGTTGCCACATTGCTGCGGGGAAAATCATGAGCTTTCCAATTTAACCTTTGTTCCCCCCATTTTTGTGTGCGTTCTGACGTACGGATTTGACATCGACAATCAATTTCACGACTAGAAACGTCAGTCAAATCAAGAGACAACCACAGATTTTTTTCAATGCCGTCCCCCCCGACAACTGGGGGCCACAGACACACGACAGGAGATTCAGAGTCAATGATTTTGTGGTTGAATAAAAACAGTTTAGTCAATATAAGAATCTAGATAATTCACTCAACCAGGTCGCATCAGGGAGTGTCTTCGCTCCCCTTCCCTGGTTATTTAGTGGATTAATCTTCTGGTTCATTCATAAAAAAAAATTCATTTTTAGAAAGAACACAAGAGTATTTTCTGACAGTCACTGATCCTGGATCCACTGGTGGAAACGCATCACAGCAAATTCCATCACATAATCGATGCCCCCTTGTGGAAACCAACACGCGCGCCCTCACGCACTGCAATTCATTCAGTTCATGCACACATTTTTTATCGCATATAAAACATGATTTGCGTTGCAATATGCATTAAAAAAAAAGTCTCAGGAGAAATAAAATGTTAGAATAAGGCGCGTTGACATAAATCAAATTATTGATCGCATTTGAAACTCCAGGATCGATCCAAGCGCGACGATTATTTTCTGTTTTACGCACAAGTTGTGTCATTTTTTTCTGTTCGCATCTGATCAATATTTCATTATAAACGTGTGGAGAGGGATGCGGGGAGTGTCTCCTCACCTGCAGGACACGGTGATCTCCACCTTGGTGGCGGGGATGCTGACGCTCATGGGGTCCAGGTCTCCGACCGTCGCGGTCGCCTCCACTTTGTCCATAACGTCACCCTCCATGACCCGGGCCAGGGTCCCCGGGTCGACACTTTATCTCCCGCCCGAACCACGAGGTGGTGAGACCGAGAACACCCGGCGCGAGGCTGGAGGCAGAAGATGGGCAGCGAATCCGGTCCAGACGAGTCCGCTAAGTGGGGTCCCTCCGGCTGGGAACAGCATGGAAAGTTGCTGCGGATGATGTTGAGGGGTCACATGCCAGGAGACTCTGCGCTCGGTGGGTTTCCGCGCAAAGACTGAGCTCTGGTGCCAGAGGAGCCAGAGAGAAGTAAAGCAGAGAGAACTCCACCCTCCTAGTCTGCTGCCACTGCACACCCACGGTGGTCCACGCAGCCTCCACACACGCTTGTTTGCGTGGAGAAAGTCCAACAAAACGGTCTAAATATAACCTCGAACTCACGCTGAATATCGATACTGAGTGAAAGGACTCAGGCTTTTGAGTCAATATAAACCATAAAAAAACAACTATAAAATTGCCGAACAATTGCAAAAATAATAAATATATTAAATATAAAGCAACATTTCAAATGCCTATATTCAAATGCCTGAACATTACTTCATAAAACAAGAAGCAAATGGCTGCTCCCTCCACAGCAAAGAGTTTGGATTATCAAACAGTTTAAGCCCTTCCAAAAACACCATGGTGGAAATATCTTGTACTTTAAAGAAACCATAGACCTCTAATGTAGCCATTAGCATGATGGTGCTAAAAGGACAATTGATGTCTAAACCCGAGTCTTTCTCTCCAAGATACAGTAAGTCCCTCATCAGGACCATGTTTTGAATGTATTACTTTATAAAGTTCTCCCCCCCAGTCTGAAATCTGGGCGAACGAGAGGTTACGAGAGGGGAGTCCATTATGACGTAATAATGGCTTCACACCTCCTCCAGCCGGCCGTAATTACACCCGCTTTTTTTATACAAGGAGTCCCTTGGAAGTGGAGGCTTCCCTTGTAATTGATAATGTGCATTGACAAACCTCAATTGTTGACCAATCACAGCAGAGTGGGCGTGGTTATGGTAAAAAAAAAACAACGATTGAATGATTTAGTGGGCGGGGCTTAAGATCATAAAGATTACAAATGGACACTGATGACAAAATAGAGGTCTAGGATCAATTTAAGAGACACTTGAATCGACACATTCGTTGACCTTTAACCTGCAATGACCAATGAAGTTATTTTGGGAAATTTAGGCCTAAGAATGTGGTTTATCAAGCAGTTTCTATCTCCCGCGAACCACCAAACGTTCCTGTCAACTAACATTCCTCATGCGCCACCATAGATCTGAAGAAAGTGAATAAATGATTTATAACCATTTTCCTCAGAAACTGTAAACATGGAAATTCAAGGTTGCCGCAGTGTCCCTCGTCTTTCCTCGTTTCTTTTGTCTCTCCATCAAATGTGAGTAACGCTGCGACGTTCACGACGATCATTATTTTAACTAGACAAACTGCCAAGGTCACCGTTTCTATGAGTGAAATGAGAAGTTTGATGAATTAAGAGGAGGTGACAGGGGGTTGTGTAACAATATTGTATGTCAAAATAAGCAAATAATATTAATCATCCGGGATTTATCTTATGCACAGTGATCTATTTCTTTAAATGAACTGTATAATCACAATTACACCTTCTCAAGTACCATCATTTGGAAGATGCTGTCACACAGAAACCGCACCAACATTAAAATAAATCATGACAATATCTGTCATTGTTGGTTTAAGACCTCAAGTCCAGCTAAGTTCCTTTAAACTCCACCATATTCAACAGAAGCTTCCATTCATTGAAGCCGGTTCAGCATCTGGACAGCTCCTTCGAATCAGGCCACGGCTTCTTCTCGCTGCTCATTTGGCAGAAAAGAAAAAAACAAAGCAAAAGCTGGTATTTCTCTCAACCGCTGAGGCATAATCCTCCCCGGGAACGCACCCCAAGATCTGAACAAGCTTCTGATTAATGGCGGAGTTTAGCAGAAACCTAGCAGGCACCATCCAGAGACCTCCGGGGAGACGACGTGTTGTTGTGGCCAAAATGATTGAAGATATTTTATCTACAGAACACCTCTTTTTTTTTTCTTACTCCACGTTTATATATTCATGTTTATTCATTTAATCTGTCATGACTTTCCTCTAAGGTATTACTCTAGCATGTTAGTCGAATGTAGCCATTAGTATTTTAATTATTTTATAGCTTGGACTTAAACCAGTTAAACACAAATCAGCTACTTTAATTCACTCAAATGTCATCTTGCTCATTTTTAAATGACAGAATTCTGATTTAAAACTGTTGTTTATAAAGTAACTATCAAACGTGGCTGCTGCATGACATCTAGTGCTGTGTCTCAAATCGCATACTTCTCTTAGTATACTAGAAGTTAGTATGCATCAGGATAGTGTACGTACTAACTAGTACACAAATTCTCCACAGATAGTATGTCTCAAATCAAACACTGACGCTACACACTAACAGGAAATGACGCGACAGCTTCTTCTTTTACTTCTATTTAACGATGTTTAAACCAGCTGTTTGAACGCTATCGACACCTGCTGGCAGCACGTTTTGCAATTTTGTAAAAAGAAATAAAGAAAAAATATGAGAATCTAAATATTCGCGAGATATTTGAGCTGGTATCAGCAGCGAAGACGTGTCATCCTTCTACTGCTGTGGAAAATACACCTGTAAGTGTGTATATATACTGTATATATATATATATATATATGACGTAACTTCCGTTTACAACGTCACTAAGATGGCGGCCGTTTAGGGTAGATAGTGTCCATCGAACCATACTCAGTTTTGTGGGCGTGTTAGTACGCCAATTTAGTGTGCATGGCGCACTCAATTTCGCATACTAAGAATGGAGACGCACTTACGCACTAGAAATACTAACTTTGAGAACGGATGTATGCGATTTGAGACACAGCAAATGACCATAGACCAGACCTGCCTAAAGTGCGGCCCGGGGGCCACATGCGGATCTTTGATTGTATTTATGCGGCCCTCGTAATGTCAAAGTGTGATCATGTATAAATGCATTAACAAATTTAATTTTTATTTATTATTCATTTACATTTTCACATAACACATAATATTTTTTTTAGTATATATATTAAGGTAATTGAAGAAATGTTTTGAAAAAAACTCATATATACAATAATAAAATTGCAGCTTATTTAGCTTAATAAATGTCACAGCCTAATGACGAACGTCCTTTTTGGGGGGGATTTTCCTCGTCTTTCTTTTTGCTTGACGGCCCCTAACAACATTCACAGAATTTAATGTGGCCCTTGAAGAATTATAATTGCCCACCCCTGCCATAGACATATCAGTCATTCCCATCCTTATTTGACCATCTTCCCTTCTTTAAATGAGCTAAAATCAACTCTTACAACGTGTTTCTTGGATGTAGCCATTTGCGCGGTAATGTCATCTGCCATCCACTGAAAACTAAACAGCTTCAAACAAGGACTTTAAAATGAGCAACTTGACGTATCGGTCGATAAACCCTGGCAGCCTACGACCTTGGCCGACCTCAGGTATAGCCTTGTGAATTCCAACATCCAATATTGGAAAAGGTCATGATGCAAATGAACAACATCCTTGAAGACAATGTTGTCGAGCCTCGGGCGAGAGAAAAACAAAGTTAAACTTCAGCACAAAGTGAAGTGATGACTGCAACACTGGCCCGGACAGTGTGTGTAAACCATTATGACAGAATGAGGGTAAAAGCTCTTCAGTATTCTGCTGATTCTGGCTCAAATCTTCATGTACTTGGGAGGAAATGTGTTCTTTGAGATAATGGTGTTTTTTAAAAGATGCTGTTGGACATTCTTCTTCTGTGGTGTCAAGTGAGAACCGAGTTTTATTTGCTGAGAAATGCAGGAGACGATGGTGTACGTTTTAAGGCCAGGTACGCATCAGGGTTTTCACCAGGTTGTGTACTTTTATTTTCACACCCTGTTTGACAGTCATTCATCATGACGTTGCTCCGTTTTGAAGTTATTACTTAATAGTTCTCTCACGTCTGAAATCTCAAACGAGAATACGGTTTAAATTAAACATTCTGACGTCACTCTGGTGCAGGTGTCCTCCCCTAGAAGCCCTAAATCAGTTAAGTACCTACATGTTAATAAATATTTATGTAAACATGGTGAGAGTTACTTCTGCCTTTAGGCGTTACATTAAGCAGCAAACCTTATTTTTATTATTCGTTTTTAATGTACAAAACAGGAGTTTTAGGGGCGAGTTTGAAATTCACGCGAGTCCTTGAATGCAACTTGTGTTTTGGTGACAAATCAGAGCAGAGTGGGCGTGGTTGCTTGGACGAGATTTCTATTAATTTTAAGTGGGCGGGGCTTAAGCATATTTTCTAATGTAAATATCTTTATTACATTTGAGTTTTGTGCAAAAACAAACACACTGATGAGTATAATAGAGGTCCTAGAACAATTTAAGAGACATTTAAATCGGCACATTAAGTGCCCTTTAAATAATAAGTTCATGGTATTCTGTGGCCTGTATTTTTCACCGTCAAGTATCCTGGGCTGTGATTGGCTCAGGGAAGCTCATCAATGAGCCGCCCATCTTAACGAAGGGGTTCAGTTTGTAGTGTAGTTAGTGTGCGCACATTTTGAATTTGTTGCAAGACCTACTGTAGACGTGTATTCTAAGGGTATTGCATTGACGCTAACGATGAGAGGATGATGCTAAATATCATTAATGGAGGAAAAAAATGGTTTTAAAGTTACTGTATAATTGGAATTTAGCCGTTATAATCCTTCTTGAAACAAACAGCTATTGTGTTTTTTCCAGGCTTTCTCTCGAGGTGCGACAAAACAAATAGTAAAACTCCTGTTTGGGAGAAATATAAGGTCAATAGCTCCAGGAAAAGGTCAGTTGTTGGTCTGAAAGTTGTTTCTTTCTGTAACAAAAACATACACCAGACTTATGTGCCACTATTTTTAAAAAAAAACAACATTTTTTTCTTCTTGTCATCTCTTCAACTTTGTTTGTTCTTTCTGCCCATGACAAATCTTTGAATGTAACTTATGGTTTTTCCCTAGTCATAGAAATAATGCCTCAGCATTCTTTCTTTCAACAAACTTTGATAACAAGACTTCTGAAGGTGAAGGATTACAAATGGAACGCACCTTGAAACTCCGTCTCCGAGACATCACAGAATTCTAAACAAAAAAGAAAATGGACGGCAGTTCATCATGAAATGAAGCTGTAAAATCCAAAGATCCACGTCATTCTGAGAAGCCATAACTCATGTTGCTCTTGGAAAAATTACCTCATTTTTCGTTTCTCTGACATTCAAATCTCATTTTCGACGGCCATGAAATTGTATCTACAACAGTCGCTTAGATTTATGGCACCTGCAACAGAACCTCTACTACATGTCTGACGCCGTTACAATCAATCTCCAGGAGCAGCTTCACACCAAAGGAAAGAGAGAATCCACCCGGATCCACAATTTTCGGACACCAGACCATAATGAGGCCCTGTGGTGGTGCTTGGTCGGCGGATTCTGAGCTCCTGTCACAGTAAAGTTCCCCGCAGAGAGACCGTCCACCTCCTTCTCCTGCATGCCGTGCTGGAGAGTAATTATGGTGGCGTGAAGCGAGTCCACAGGGGGAGAGAGTGTGTGCGACGACGCGTCTTTTGAGGGTCAAAAGTCAGTTGAAACACATCAGGTGCTTTTCAAAGCGTGTCGCTGGAGAGAGAAACGATGAGAGGTGGTTTTCGTTTGACAGAATGTGTCTGTGAACCAAGACATGTTTCCTTCTATTCGAGTCGCACAGGAATCACTGAAGCAACATCGGAGGAATCGTGTGAATTGAGGAAATTAAATCTACCAAACATGGCCATTTTAATTACTTCAATAAGCAAAATTAGACATTTCTTAATGGTAGCCATTAGTATGATGATGCTAGGGATTGGTCGGTAAGTCAAATAAAAATGTCACAACTTTCCGATAATTAAGAGCGATGCTCATCACCGAAAACTTTAACTGTGTATCAAAAATCACATACTAAAAGAATGGCAATATGGTAAATATATTTAGTTATAATGCACATTTCACTTCATGATGAGGTATTTGGTCATGGACAGTTTTATAGTTTTTACAAAAAAAAAGAATCCCTTTTTTTAATCTATTTTAAAGAAAATTAATAGCTGTTTTTTTTTTCAAAAGTTACTGCCATTAAGGAAAATAATACATTAAATAGGGATCTGTATTGTAAAGAATCTGGAGATACGATACATATCAAGATACATTTATATATATATATATATATATATATATACACACAATATATTGTGATACTTTAGAAACAAGGAAATATTAGTAGTATTGTCGAGTACTTGACTCCGGTCTTGACAAAGTCTTTGCTACTTCTATCTATTTTAAACCAAAATATATCCAAACATATGGAGTGGACTGTATCCTCTCGTCCTCAGTCAATGATGGGATCTCAATGTTCAGCTGCCATTTAGTGGCCAGGATACACTATTGTGTAAAAGAATATTGTGATATTCATCTATATTTTCTGATAGATAATATTAAACAAGTTTTGATGGTAAAAGGTATGGAATGAACAAATAACCCCTTCAAAGAAAAACCCTTAATGCAAACTTAAGATTCGACTGCTACAAAAACGAAAAGAATTCCATAAGATGGAATTTCAGATGGCGATTATAAATGAGGGGAAAGACATCAAGACATGAACGTTTCTTGAGGGAGAAATACGGTTAAAAAACTGAATTATCCGAGTTTTAAAAGACAAAAGCTTCTCCCGAGAGCGGCAATCAAATCATGTTGAAGATGCAAGATTGAGGAAACAATCAGAAGTCAATTTTAAAAAAGAGGAGATGGCATTTTGAGAAGACTCTCACACAAAGTGAAAACAGTGGAAGGGAAGAGAAATGAAATCGTGGATGACTTTTGTCATAAAACAGACAGGAAATTGAAAATAAAAAAAAAGGATTCCCGGTTCTTTTAATAGTTTATTAGCTATAAAAACAGGTGATATTGAAGATGAAAATGAGGTATTGAAGACGAGATAGAGAATATGACTCGTGATACATCATCGTGAATCTTATCTACTGACAACACTTGTTTTTAAGGGTTCCACACAAAGCATTGTCGTTTCAGCTGCAGCAACTTCTGGACTCTTAATTCACGTTCCAGTACTTCATTATCCTAACTACCAGTGTTTCATGTGACTCGCTGCAGGCACAGAGATTCTCTTTAGCTCGGTTTTTTCTCCTCCTACTGAGGAGGCTTTTTTTTTTCTTCCCACCACTAAGTGCTCCTCTGTGTTTACAGGCTAATTGTTCACCTTTTCATCCGCCCCGTGTTGCAGCAGAGCCTTTGATTTCTCAGAGGGCTGGATGGTGAGCGAGGCTGCACATTATTATAGGGGGTTTTCACGCATATTTACCTGCTGTTTTTATTAACCTGCCACGATAAACAGATGAGATGGAATATCATTAATCCACCGAGACCTGTTTTGTGTCCCGTTCATGCGTCATGAGAGTTGCAGCAGTGTTGGTAAGATGCAGATTCTCATGAGTAGTTTCCAAAATGAATCATATTCTTTTGTACTATAAGTTATACTGATGTTAGGTCTTGAACTACGACGCTACGCAAACCTTGCAAGAGTTAATCTTTTTATTTTTTTTATTTTTCCGTGGTGAGGGAAAAAG
This sequence comes from Callionymus lyra, assembly GCF_982586985.1. Classification (NCBI taxonomy): domain Eukaryota; kingdom Metazoa; phylum Chordata; class Actinopteri; order Syngnathiformes; family Callionymidae; genus Callionymus; species Callionymus lyra. The sequence goes on from NW_028258808.1 coordinate 20,121, forward strand.
GACACATTTCTTGTGTTGCCTGAGGACAAAGATAGCGGTAGCAGTTAAACCGCTAAAGTTGCTCAATGCCGACTTCTATTAATTTTAACGACTTCAATGAATCCAACACACAGGGAGCAATGTCACACACACACACACACACACCGATGTGTCAACAGATAATTGCTCGAATCCGACGGATACGGAGGAAAATAAAGGCATCGTCAAACCTGTTAGTGGCAGAGGTTCGAGAGACGCTGACGCCGACTGTAAGAGGATGAGGACATTTCCATGACAACACACGAGATAAAGACAGAATGTTCGGTTGCAATAAATTGCTGAAAACCCAACTCTCTTGACTCACTGACATGTTTCAAATGTTGAAGTCTTTCTCTCCAAGATGCAGTGAGTCTCTCATCATGACCATGTTTTCAAGTTTGTACTTAATAAAGTTCTCCCCCGTCTGAAATCTCGGCAAACGAGAGGATACGAGAGCAGATTATGACGCAACAATGGATTCCCTCCTCCTCCAGCCAGCTGTAATCAAACCTTGGTCTATACAACGAGTCCCTTAAAGTTGGAGACCTCCGGAATTAATGACCTCCGATGACGGAAATTGATGCTTGACCAATCACAGCAGAGTGGGCGTGGTTATGGTAAACAAGCTTTAATCTCCAGAAAAACAAAATGTTTTTAAAAAATGTTTATATTTCTAATGTAAATATTTCAAGGAAAAGAGAGTTTTTTTTACAAACGGACACATACTGATGATACAATAGAGGGTCAAGTGTAGAGATGATATTTACCACGAGTACTTCCTGTCTGTATCGCTTGTTATTCTTTAAACTTCTGCTACAAACACTCTTTAGATATAAACTTATTCAAGTTTTTTCTGAAAGTTCGTTGAGGTTTCAACACAAGATTATTGTTACAAACAAGCATTAAGAAGATATTTGGATGTTTTGTATTAAGTATCTTTTTGGACGAAGACAACTAAGCTCAAGTTGCTACAACAAAATGAACAAACATTTTGGCATATAACTGAAAGGGAACGGTTGAATTCTGGGATGAACCGTCACTTTAAATTTTCAAATACGCACGTATAGAAGTGAGAATTTATACAACTACATTTAAATAATTCAAAGGTCTGAGGTGCGACACGTTGTCCCTCCTGTACGAGCTTCCGTTTGAAGGAAAAAACGTCAACGAGTTCACTCTCGAGAATCGCTTTCCAGGTTGAGCACGCGGGTCAATCAATGCTCCGGCGAGCCCTTATTCAAATGCCAACCTGAGACACATCCCCAGAGAAGTCATTATTTACGGCTCCTCAGCCGGACGAGCCGTCACACTCTGAATGCCAAAAGCCCGTTAACTTGTTTGACATAATCTCGTGAGAAAGCGAGAGGGTCTAACATCTGCAACCTCTTCCTTTCTGGAGGAGGAAATTCTGGGGGAACACTGGCTGGTTGCTGGTTCATCGTTCTCGCAGACCTGACCTAGTTTCCAGACGCGTGTGGATGCGGCGCACATACATATTCATGAGTAATCACAAGACGTCGAGCGGGAGAAGCTCTAATTAGTTGCAATCATCCGAGGACGGGCGCTTCGGTTTGTCCGTCCTGCTCCACGTCTTTATGTATCCGAACGCTCGTGTCGTTTTTAAGCCCGATCCGACTTCGTCTGGAAGTTTATTCACATGTTTAGACAAGAAAGAGAAGATGCTTTGAAAAAACAAATCAAGTTGAAAGTGTAGAAGCGGAAACACCTTCGCAGGACAAACTTTTCGCTGATTAAAACGGTTGAAAAATGCTTTTTTTTTCTTTTTTAATTTGGAAAAGTACATCGTGGGTTTTACACCGAGAACCCGGAATCTCATTATCAGCACTTTCATATGCAAATCTTAGTGGCGGTACTTCATCCCGGCTGCAATTATTCAGTCAATTAAACATGCACAACTATACGGAGATTATTTTTACGGTTTTGAGTCACGGACGTCTTAAAGTGTTACTTTTTATTTTATTCGGTCATAAACAGAGTTCTTATTAAACCGCCTAAGCATAGAACTGAAGGTCTTTATGGCGTCTTATGGTGAGTGTGTGGTTTGCTAGAGCTAGAATGACTAGAGTGGAGGTTCAAAGACATTTTCACAGAGTTTTCTCTTTTAATATCGACTCATAACTCAAGACGTAATATTGTGTTCGACTCGATTCCTCAGTCACAAGTGAATTTAAGATGTTGATCCAGTAGACAGTTCTTCTGGAAACAGACTGACAGGACAACAACGTACGGTTGCAACCACTTAATTAAGCAAAAAAGCAGTAAATTGCTAATGGCTACATAAAAAAAAACTGGGACTTTTGAGATTATTATTAATGCAACTGGTCAATCGAAAGTTGTTTTTTTTATATAACGAGGGCCAATCTGTAGTTTACAATAATGTTTAAGAAGGTTTTAAGTGCTACGATCTTCTTAGGGTCGCTCTTAGGAACATTGTCTTCAAATATAAATTACTTACTTACTTACTTAATTACAGTGAAAGAAGGATGCATTTCCCAGAGTCTATCTTAGCTTAAGAAGATCTTTCACTAAGAAGGAAGTCAACTCTTAACAGCCTTCTCAGCGATCAACGTCGGGGAAAATCGATATCCTTCACTTTTACAAATAAAACAATGATCAATGAAAAAAAAGTTCTATTCAATTAAATGTTTAAGGCTTTACACACACATCTGCATATATCAGTTTATAGTACAAATACAACTAGTAAAACAAGTTATTATTATTTGGACTCACACATGTTATTTAAACTCTCGGTTTTGCATTGAAACGATACAATAAATCAACATATCTAGATGGCTGGAAGAAACATGCTTTAACTTTTGCTGCACCAATGGTCATTCGCCAAATGATGCATTCAAGGGCGTAGGAATTTTATAACGAAATGAGAAAACACACTATAACCTTAATGTTTTCCATTCCAATGAACCAACTGAGACATAAAATGTATGGGCTTTCTAACAAATACACATTAAGACAAACAACCCTGAGGTATTTTTCAGATATAAAGGATTGAACACAAAGGCGTTCCCAAAGACTACTGAGAGCTTCTTACGAAGCTTCTTTGGCTTGATCTTAAGGCTTGTTTTAAGAACAATTCTGGGAAACACCCAAATCTTAGTGCTCCATCTTAAGAGCCTTCATACAAGCTTAAAAACTATAGAACCAACAATGCAACTAACAAAATATATTTTTATTTTAGGTTTTCAATCGTCAAAATGCTGGTTAAATCTCTGTTGGTCTTGGAAATATACAGCAAACTAGAAACCTGTCTCATCTAATCAGTGTCCAAACATTAATCGGAAAGAACCGGCGGTCGGAAGAAGAGATCAACCATTAAGTTGTGAAATCACGGGGCGCTCCGCCCGGTCGATGGGTGGTTAACCCCCCGAGAATGTGAAACGGCAAAAACACCATAATCATCCGTGATGCCAGGAGGAGCCATAAAGTGTGTGTTTGGAATACAAATGTTGTGTTGCCAGCGCCAGGTTTCACAGAATCGGATGGATTTCACAGAATTCCCGACACGCACTTCGGAAAAAAAAGCTGTGATGTGGAAACGCAGCTGGAGAACGAAGACGCTCTTGAAGATCTACGGAAAATGTTCTGAGCATCATTTCACATCTATTTTGACTCTTCAAGGTAGTTTTTGGGCTTGTTTTCCTCAGATTTATCCATCATACTGACACCTAGTTTCAACTAAAAAATCTGCTCCTGATGTTTTGTGTTTTGTTGCCACTCGGAGACAACCAGGATGATGGACCCCCCAACGGCGCCAAGATTTCCAGACAGTTTATCTTCACGCTGCTGCTCAACTTATATTTAATGAATACTGTCTTAGCCAACTTTTAAGAATAACTAATTCATATTAGCTTCTATAACTCTCATCTCCTCGGGAAAACCATCAAGAAGTGCAGCTGGCTCTGGCGTTCGCTACGAAACATCAGCTCCCGAGAGTCGATGAATTACGACGGCGCTCCTTCTACGACGCGGGGCTTCATTCATTTTCCACGAGCCACACGAGCCACACAAGCAGGCGTCAGTCGATAAAATAAAACTAACTGATTTCCCTCGGAGGCCCGGTCGCCCGAGCAGCATCTCGCTATAAAATTCCCATCTGCAGCATCTTCACTCGCCGACTCCTCATCCCGAGTGTTCCTCCTTCAGGATGATGACTGAGGTGATTCGGCCTTTTTAATGGAACGTGGGAACGTAGAAGCTCCTCCCGAGCTCACTTTTATAAATAAAAAAAAATAGTTTAGCTTTGTTTGAGAGTCACTCGTCTCCTCCTCCCGCCTTCGCAGCAGCTTGTTCCTCCCTCGCTCCCGCCCTCCGTCAGAGTTTGCCCTCCACCTCGGGCGGCCAACACTTTCATGGCGGTGTTTTCTCAGAGCTATAGCCATGCAAATCATTACATTCATTCCCCCGGTGAGGAGCAGAGGCTGCAGTTGAATGGGGTTCGATGAATATTGCTCTGCTACAGTGAACACAACATGGCTCACTGAGGGGAGATATCAAGGGTCGTCCCACACTGGTGGGGGGGGGGTTGATGAGGGGGGGGGGGGGGCTGGACCGATTTACATCAAGGTAAGAACAGAAGACTACGAAGGCGGAACAATTAAGAGTGAACGTGGATCAGGTTCGATTTATCATCAACGCACAACAAAGGGTTTCAACCGACTTGTGTTAATGTTTCTCGGCAGAACAAAGAGCTTTGTGTTGCTGATAATTACATGAACTCTAGCAGTGTGTCGTCACTTTTAATGTCATGTTGTGAAGTTATATTGTTGTTGCGTCGAACATAAACTGTGTTGACTTGTGGCTTAATTTTAATGTTGTGTTGTATCTTAAACCAGTGTTGAAATATCACTAAATTTTGTGTTGTACTAGTGTCGAGTTGTACATTAATCTAGTGTTGTGTCATCACTCATGTGTTGAGTTGTACATTAATCCAGTGTTGTGTCATCACTCATGTGTCGAGTTGTACATTAATCTAGTGTTGTGTCATCATTTATGTGTTGAGTTGTACATTAATCAAGTGTTGTGTCATCACTCATGTGTCGAGTTGTACATTAATCTAGTGTTGTGTCATCACTCATGTGTCGAGTTGTACATTAATCTAGTGTTGTGTCATCACTCATGTGTCGAGTTGTACATTAATCTAGTGTTGTGTCATCACTCATGTGTCGAGTTGTACATTAATCTAGTGTTGTGTCATCACTCATGTGTCGAGTTGTACATTAATCTAGTGTTGTGTCATCACTCATGTGTTGAGTTGTACATTAATCCAGTGTTGTGTCATCACTCATGTGTCGAGTTGTACATTAATCCAGTGTTGTGTCATCACTCATGTGTCGAGTTGTACATTAATCCAGTGTTGTGTCATCACTCATGTGTCGAGTTGTACATTAATCTAGTGTTGTGTCATCACTCATGTGTTGAGTTGTACATTAACCCAGTGTTGTGTCATCACTCATGTGTTGTGTTGTACATTAATCCAGTGTTGTGTCATCACTCATGTGTTGAGTTGTACATTAATCCAGTGTTGTGTCATCACTCATGTGTTGAGTTGTACATTAATCCAGTGTTGTGTCATCACTCATGTGTTGAGTTGTACATTAATCCAGTGTTGTGTCATCACTCATGTGTTGAGTTGTACATTAATCCAGTGTTGTGTCATCACTCATGTGTTGAGTTGTACATTAATCCAGTGTTGTGTCATCACTCATTTGTTGAGTTGTACATTAATCCAGTGTTGTGTCATCACTCATGTGTCGAGTTGTACATTAATCCAGTGTTGTGTCATCACTCATGTGTTGAGTTGTACATTAATCCAGTGTTGTGTCATCACTCATGTGTCGAGTTGTACATTAATCCAGTGTTGTGTCATCACTCATGTGTCGAGTTGTACATTAATCTAGTGTTGTGTCATCACTCATGTGTCGAGTTGTACATTAATCCAGTGTTGTGTCATCACTCATGTGTCGAGTTGTACATTAATCTAGTGTTGTGTCATCACTCATGTGTTGAGTTGTACATTAATCCAGTGTTGTGTCATCACTTATGTGTCGAGTTGTATATTAATCCAGTGTTGTGTCATCACTCATGTGTCGAGTTGTACATTAATCTAGTGTTGTGTCATCACTCATGTGTTGAGTTGTACATTAATCCAGTGTTGTGTCATCACTCATGTGTTGAGTTGTACATTAATCCAGTGTTGTGTCATCACTCATTTGTTGAGTTGTACATTAATCCAGTGTTGTGTCATCACTCATGTGTCGAGTTGTACATTAATCCAGTGTTGTGTCATCACTCATGTGTTGAGTTGTACATTAATCCAGTGTTATGTCATCACTCATGTGTCGAGTTGTACATTAATCCAGTGTTGTGTCATCACTCATGTGTCGAGTTGTACATTAATCTAGTGTTGTGTCATCACTCATGTGTCGAGTTGTACATTAATCCAGTGTTGTGTCATCACTCATGTGTCGAGTTGTACATTAATCTAGTGTTGTGTCATCACTCATGTGTTGAGTTGTACATTAATCCAGTGTTGTGTCATCACTCATGTGTTGAGTTGTACATTAATCCAGTGTTGTGTCATCACTCATGTGTTGAGTTGTACATTAATCCAGTGTTGTGTCATCACTCATGTGTTGAGTTGTACATTAATCCAGTGTTGTGTCATCACTTATGTGTCGAGTTGTACATTAATCCAATGTTGTGTCATCACTCATGTGTTGAGTTGTACATTAATCCAATGTTGTGTCATCACTCATGTGTTGAGTTGTACATTAATCCAGTGTTGTGTCATCACTCATGTGTTGAGTTGTACATTAATCCAGTGCTGTGTCATCACTTATGTGTCGAGTTGTATATTAATCCAATGTTGTGTCATCACTCATGTGTTGAGTTGTACATTAATCCAGTGTTGTGTCATCACTCATGTGTTGAGTTGTACATTAATCCAGTGTTGTGTCATCACTCATGTGTTGAGTTGTACATTAATCCAGTGTTGTGTCATCACTCATGTGTCGAGTTGTACATTAATCCAGTGTTGTGTCATCACTCATGTGTTGAGTTGTACATTAATCCAGTGTTGTGTCATCACTTATGTGTCGAGTTGTATATTAATCCAGTGTTGTGTCATCACTCATGTGTTGAGTTGTACATTAATCCAGTGTTGTGTCATCACTCATGTGTTGAGTTGTACATTAATCCAGTGTTGTGTCATCACTCATGTGTCGAGTTGTATATTAATCCAATGTTGTGTCATCACTCATGTGTTGAGTTGTACATTAATCCAGTGTTGTGTCATCACTTATGTGTCGAGTTGTATATTAATCCAGTGTTGTGTCATCACTCATGTGTTGAGTTGTACATTAATCCAGTGTTGTGTCATCACTCATGTGTTGTGTTGTACATTAATCCAATGTTGTGTCATCACTCATGTGTTGAGTTGTACATTAATCCAGTGTTGTCTCATTATTATCACTTAATCTTGCTGTATCAGCACCATTTTAAATTATTGTGTTACGTGTCATTACTCACTTAATATCCTGCGAATAGACTGGATGTTGTCGATGTCATCATTATTGTGTCGATAGTGTGCGATCATATCGAACAAAAGTCGTCCAACGCGATGAAATCCATTTACCGCTCTACATCCTCACTCATCAGATCAAGACACCACTAGTTGTCGTCGCTCCGGCGGCGTGTGACGACCTCCCGTCTCCGGACTTGTTCAAGAGCGACAACATGACTGATCTGCAGCCTCAGAGTTTTTTCGGCCGTCGCTGTGTCGGCCACCAGATAATGAGCAGAAGCTGCTGCAACAGCCGCTGAAATCCTGCGGCGCCAGCGTCTCACCGGGAGGACGCTCCGAGCCAGAGTCGCCTTTATGGCTTCAACTCATTAAAGACGTGATGTTTGCCAGTCGACGGTCGTGAATGTTGTGTGTCGAGGGAATGGTATCTGTTTAATTCTGTTGGAAGGAGCATCTCGATCATCTGGAGAACGTGAGGAAGACTCTGACTCACAACATCCACCTTTAGACTCTGAATCATCACCAGTACCACAAGTTTTATTATGTTATGAATTTGTTTCTTTTTAAAACTTTCATTTTATTAAAAAATATTAAGGTTAAAATGCATACATTACTCAAGGTTAAATATTAAATCTTTGTTTTTCATCTTATTAAAAAAGATCTGATATTATTTTTTACTTGGTAAACTTTTTGCTTCCTTTTATTTTCAAATTTATATTCAAATTACTTCGTTAACCATGTCTGAAATGTAATCATTTTTATTTATTAACATTCTATTAAATAAATTCATTATTTTTCCTCATATTAACTGTAATTATTAGTATCATTTTTATACAGTTCCGGAGAGTCTGAGTATCACATGACCACAAACATATTTACAGTAGTTGGTCAGGAATAGTATTTCTATATGAAGTATGAGTATATGAGTCTTTTCTGAAGTTGCCAGGAAGATAAAACATCAAAGGGACACAACAAGAGCATTTTATCTTGTTTTGTACACTTATGTATGATCAGAAAATCTGCACCATTGCAGTTAAATATTTGGACACTAGGCGGGGCAAAAACACCATTTTGAATACAACCCACTAGGCCTTAAACAAATAATAAAAAAAAAACTATATTCAAGTCTGCAGTATTGTTACATCTCTGGCTCTTCTAATATAAAACTGATGGCAAAGTTCTAAGCTATAGTGTGATCATGAACTTTAGTAAACCACATATATCATTATCTCACTAATAGTACGTTTTAATCACTGCTTGTTTGGAAGAGGAATGTGGGAAGTAAAGATTTCTTCGTGCCAAGTACGAACTTTGAAGGAGTTAACGCCACCCCGACGTTAAACTATAACTTATTCAAGTTTGTGTTCCGTGGAAACCTTATGAGCAACTTAAGTTACGGCTTGTGAAACTGCGAAGAAGATTTAACGGCAAACTAACATCTCTGTGCTTCAAAAATAATTCATACAGACATGTAAACTCTGTATTCTTCTCTTGTACGAGTAAAGTGTGACTTTCAGGCTGTTGCTCCTAAGCTTTGAAACGATCTTCCTCTCTCTTTGCGCTTGATGGATCTACTGACTCCTTTAAGAAACATCTTAAGACATTTTGATTTGTTCAGGCTTTTCCTTGATTTTCTGGAACTCCTGTGTTGTTCTCAGTATTATCTTGATCTTTAAAGTATGTACTTTTTTGAGTATTGTTTTGGTTGTTAAAGCGCTTTGTGACCCTGGTCTGGAAAAGCTCTATATAAATACAAATGACTTACTTACTTTGAACCAGATCTGAATTCTATACTTTGTTTAAGTAAACGCATTAAGTCAGATTCCCAACCTGACAAAAAAACCCAATGCATTCATTTTCTGAACCATTCTATCAAGTTTTAATGGACCAGTGACGGGTCGACCGTCGAGGACTGACAACTCATATCAACACAGCTTGAAAAAACACGTTTGAGGACGACAGGAAAACGCAAACATCAAAGGATATCCAAGACTTCTGAAGATAAACCGAGCTGGAAGCAGAAGAACCATCGTGAGTGTAGAATTGTCATCTCATTAAAAGAGATGAGAATCTGGACTGAGATGCAGAATCTCATTGACGGATGAAACGAGAAGAGAGTCCGTTTCTTACAACAAAGCCTTCCAGCTTCAGCTCCAGTCATGTTACATGATCTGGCATCATCGTCCGTCACGGTTTCATCAGGATGCAAATGTTGTTTGTGCTGCTGTAACCACCGTGTGAGGCCGTGAAGCCCTTTTTACACATTTAACTGGAGCCTCACAAGTGTTCACTCGCAATTACGGCGGCTTCACTCCCGTTTACCGGTCGCGTCCTCAGGTGATGTCAAGTGGAAACAGACTTACTTTTCGCAGACGTCGCCCACAGCTGCCGCACACCAGCGTCGGGAGGGGGGTTCGGATTTTCTGCGGTGGTTTCTGGAGTAAAGCAGGTCGCTGGTTACACACCATTCATCAGAATTATACTTCACCAACTTATTTAAAATTCATTGTGTACAGAAGTTGGTTGAAACCGTTTAATAATGCATTGGTTATCCTCCCTTACTCTTCGTCTCCTTCACTCTCCTGTTTGAAATAAACTCATGTGGAAATGGGAAACTAGATCTATCACTATGAGAGTTCTCGCTTTCTGAATTCCATACTGGAACCATTTTTTTTTTTTACTTTCACAAGAAAAGTTGTTGAGTGTATTTAAAGCAGGAAAATATTATAATAAATGAAATTATTTACAAGCAGGTAAATGCAGCAAAGATACATTTACCTCAAATATCGACAAGAAGGATTCCCTTTGAATCTGTACTTAAGAGATCAGCTACTGATGCGACACATTAGATCCATAAGAGTCACAAAATGAAGTTAAACAGCAAAGACTATTATTATAAAAGTCATAGAAAGTTGGTAGAAGGTACAAAGAAATTTGTCGGTTTTGTCCTCAATTTCGGTTTTTGATTCTGTCCAAGAATTTCAATTTCGGTGCATTCCTAATAAAATATGTTGCTGCTCCAAAAAGCCAAGGTAAATCAGAATGTGGGCAGTTAAGCAAGGTTAACCCGTGTACGAAGTCATGATTCAAAAATATTGTTTTTAAAAAAAATAAACAGGAAATGTTCTAAAATTCACAAGAACTCCAGTTTCAAATATTGCTCAGCAACAACTTGGATCAACGTTTGGGAGCCAACAACAGTTTTTTAAAACCACTATTAAAAAAAAAAAAAATGATTGATCATGATTGTTATTTTAGAATTAGTGGTGATGGATTTCTGCTTCCTGTTTTCAAAATAAAAGGCGACTTCCTGCAGTGAACACGGACCAAGACGCCAACATTGCTGAAGTTATGAAACAAAGATATGGACTTGTACGCACCGACTCCTTGAACAAGCTGCTCAGAATCAGACGGATTTTTGGACGAGTCGCGGAGCCTGCAAGACGACAACAATATACATCATACGTCATACAAATGAACCACACTACAACACTCTAACTCAGGGGTGGGCAATTAAAATTCTTCAAGGGCCACATTAAAATCTGTGAATGTTGTTAGGGGCCGTCAAGCAAAAAGAAAGACGAGAAAAAAAAAGGACATGCGTCATTAGGCCTTGACATTTATTAAGCTTAATAAGCTGCAATTGTATTCTTGTATAAATTAGTTTTTTTCAAAACATTTCATCAAATAACTTTAAATAAATATTTTGAGGGATTAATATATATACTCAAAAAATTACACACAAAAAGGAGGGAAAACGTAAATAAGGGTTGTAAGTAAGTAAGTAATATTTATTTATATAGCGCTTTTCTAGACCAGGGTCACAAAGCGCTTTAACAATCAAAACAATACTCAAAACAGTACATACTTCAAAGATCAAGATAATACTGAGAACAACACAGGAGTTCGAGAAATTCAAGGAAAAGCCTGAACAAATAGAAACGTCTTAAGATGTTTCTTAAAGGAGTCAGTAGATCCATCAAGCGCAAAGAGAGAGGAAGATCGTTCCAAAGCTTAGGAGCAACAGCCTGAAAAGATTTCTCTCCTCTGGTCCTGAGCCGTGTGCGTGGAACCATCAGTAGATTCTGATCCACAGACCTCAGAGACCGAGCTGGGGTGTAAGGCTGGATCAGATCAGTGATGTAAGGAGGAGCCTGACCATGAATAGCTCTGAAAGTAAGAACCAATGAACCAATGTTGTAAATGAAGAATAAATACAAAATACACTTTTTAATGTATTAGAACCATTTAAACATGATCATACTTTGACATTGCGAGGGCTGCATAAATACACTTTAACTACATGCAAATGTTACACATTTTTCTAATAATGTCCCTCTTACTTAAGGTTTTCTTCATTAATTTTTTAGTTCAT
>NW_028258809.1:0-32000 GCF_982586985.1 Callionymus lyra
CATTCTCTCCATGTTTCCTCCTGCTCTCCATGTTCCCTCCTGCTCTTCATGTTCCCTCCTGCTCTCCTCATGTTCCCTCATTCTCTTCATGTTCCCTCATTCTCTCCATATTCCCTCATTCTCTCCATGTTCCCTCATTCTCTACATGTTTCCTCATTCTCTTCATGTTCCCTCATTCTCTTCATGTTCCCTCATTCTCTTCATGTTCCCTCATTCTCTCCATGTTTCCTCATTCTCTCCATGTTCCCTCATTCTCTCCATGTTCCCTCATTCTCTCCATGTTTCCTCCTGCTCTTCATGTTCCCTCATGCTCTCCTCATGTTCCCTCATTCTCTCCATGTTCCCTCATTCTCTCCATGTTCCCTCCTGCCTTCCATGTTCCCTCCTGCTCTCCTCATGTTCCCTGATTCTCTCCGTGTTCCCTCATTCTCTCCATGTTCCCTCCTGCCTTCCATGTTCCCTCCTGCTCTCCTCATGTTCCCTCATTCTCTCCATGTTCCCTCCTGCTCTTCATGTTCCCTCCTGCTCTCCATGTTTCCTCCTGCTCTCCTCATGTTCCCTCATTCTCTCCATGTTCCCTCATTCTCTCCATGTTTCCTCCTGCTCTCCTCATGTTCCCTCATTCTCTCCATGTTCCCTCATTCTCTCCATGTTCCCTCCTGCCTTCCATGTTCCCTCCTGCTCTCCTCATGTTCCCTCATTCTCTCCATGTTCCCTCATTCTCTCCATGTTCCCTCCTGCCTTCCATGTTCCCTCCTGCTCTCCTCATGTTCCCTCATTCTCTCCATGTTCCCTCCTGCTCTTCATGTTCCCTCCTGCTCTTCATGTTTCCTCCTGCTCTCCTCATGTTCCCTCATTCTCTCCATGTTCCCTCATTCTCTCCATGTTCCCTCCTGCCTTCCATGTTCCCTCCTGCTCTCCTCATGTTCCCTCCTGCTCTCCATGTTCCCTCCTGCTCTCCTCATGTTCCCTCATTCTCTCCATGTTCCCTCATTCTCTCCATGTTCCCTCATTCTCTCCATGTTCCCTCCTGCCTTCCATGTTCCCTCCTGCTCTCCTCATGTTCCCTCCTGCTCTCCATGTTCCCTCCTGCTCTCCATGTTCCCTCATTCTCTCCATGTTTCCTCCTGCTCTCCATGTTCCCTCCTGCTCTTCATGTTCCCTCCTGCTCTCCTCATGTTCCCTCATTCTCTCCATGTTCCCTCATTCTCTTCATGTTCCCTCATTCTCTCCATGTTCCCTCATTCTCTGCATGTTCCCTCATTCTCTCCATGTTTCCTTCTCTCCATGTTTCCTCTTGCTCTTCATGTTCCCTCATTCTCTGCATGTTCCCTCATTCTCTCCATGTTCCCTCCTGCTCTTCATGTTCCCTCCTGCTCTCCATGTTCCCTCATTCTCTCCATGTTCCCTCATTCTCTCCATGTTACCTCCTGCTCTCCTCATGTTCCCTCATTCTCTGCATGTTCCCTCCTGCTCTTCATGTTCCCTCATTCTCTCCATGTTCCCTCCTGCTCTTCATGTTCCCTCATTCTCTCCATGTTCCCTCATTCTCTCCATGTTCCCTCATTCTCTTCATGTTCCCTCATTCTCTCCATGTTTCCTCCTGCTCTCCATGTTCCCTCCTGCTCTTCATGTTCCCTCCTGCTCTCCTCATGTTCCCTCATTCTCTTCATGTTCCCTCATTCTCTCCATATTCCCTCATTCTCTCCATGTTCCCTCATTCTCTACATGTTTCCTCATTCTCTTCATGTTCCCTCATTCTCTTCATGTTCCCTCATTCTCTTCATGTTCCCTCATTCTCTCCATGTTTCCTCATTCTCTCCATGTTCCCTCATTCTCTCCATGTTCCCTCATTCTCTCCATGTTTCCTCCTGCTCTTCATGTTCCCTCATGCTCTCCTCATGTTCCCTCATTCTCTCCATGTTCCCTCATTCTCTCCATGTTCCCTCCTGCCTTCCATGTTCCCTCCTGCTCTCCTCATGTTCCCTGATTCTCTCCGTGTTCCCTCATTCTCTCCATGTTCCCTCCTGCTCTCCATGTTCCCTCCTGCTCTCCATGTTCCCTCATTCTCTCCATGTTTCCTCCTGCTCTCCATGTTCCCTCCTGCTCTTCATGTTCCCTCCTGCTCTCCTCATGTTCCCTCATTCTCTCCATGTTCCCTCATTCTCTCCATGTTCCCTCATTCTCTTCATGTTCCCTCATTCTCTCCATGTTTCCTCCTGCTCTCCTCATGTTCCCTCATTCTCTCCATGTTCCCTCATTCTCTCCATGTTTCCTCCTGCTCTCCTCATGTTCCCTCATTCTCTCCATGTTCCCTCATTCTCTCCATGTTCCCTCCTGCCTTCCATGTTCCCTCCTGCTCTCCTCATGTTCCCTCATTCTCTCCATGTTCCCTCATTCTCTCCATGTTCCCTCCTGCCTTCCATGTTCCCTCCTGCTCTCCTCATGTTCCCTCATTCTCTCCATGTTCCCTCCTGCTCTTCATGTTCCCTCCTGCTCTCCATGTTCCCTCCTGCTCTCCTCATGTTCCCTCATTCTCTCCATGTTCCCTCATTCTCTCCATGTTCCCTCATTCTCTCCATGTTCCCTCCTTTTCTCCTCATCTTTCCTCCTGCAACCTGCAATTCTATGAAATGTCTCTTTCTAAATGAGAGGCTTTAATTCAGGGAACAGTTTCTCTTCGCTCTGAGAGAAGGTGATAAACAAGGAGATGCTGAGTCGGCGAAGACGAGATGCTGTGACGTATCGTCGTGATTCTTTCCTCGACCGAAGCTTGACACGAGCCGTAAAGTCTGAGCTGCTCTCGCTCACAGACAAGTGGACTCTTGGAAAACAAATGTCAGATTCCATCAGACGCGGCGTTTAACCAGATTTACGTCGAAGCTAAAAAGGAAGACGAACAACTTTCATGAGCCGCCGTCGTTCAGACACACATGACCTTTGGATTGATTTGAGCGTCGACGTCTTTCATCGGATGAACCGAGTTCATGAGGATTAAATATCAACGTCTGGTCAAACCTGGATATCAGTATCTTGGTATATTAGTATTATAGTATTTTAGTATTTTAGTATATTAGTATATTGATATATTAGTATTTTGGTATATTAGTATTTTAGTATATTAATATTTTGGTATATTAGTATATTAATATATTGATATATTAGTATTTTGGTATATTAGTATTTTAGTATATTAATATATTGATATATTAGTATTTTGGTATATTAGTATTTTAGATTATTAGTATCTTGGTATATTAGTATCTTGGTATATCAGTATCTTGGTATATTAGTATATTGGTATATTAGTATTTTAGTATATTAGTATATTGATATATTAGTATATTGGTATATTAGTATTTTAGTATATTAGTATATTGATATATTAGTATTTTGGTATATTAGTATTTTAGTATATTAATATATTGATATATTAGTATTTTGGTATATTAGTATTTTAGTATATTAGTATCTTGGTATATTAGTATCTTGGTATATTAGTATTTTAGTATATTAGTATCTTGGTATATTAGTATCTTGGTATATTACTATATTGGTATATTAGTATTTTGGTATATTAGTATTTTAGTATATCAGTATATTGATATATTAGTATTTTGTTATATTAGTATTTTAGTATATTAGTATATTGATATATTAGTATTTTGGTATATTAGTATTTTAGTATATTAGTATATTGATATATTAGTATTTTGGTATATTAGTATTTTAGTATATTAGTATATTGATATATTAGTATTTTGGTATATTAGTATTTGAGTATATTAGTATCTTGGTATATTAGTATCTTGGTATATTGGTATATTGGTATATTAGTATTTTGGTATATTAATATTTTAGTATATCAGTATCTTGGTATATTAGTATATTGGTATATTAGTATCTTGGTATATTAGTATATTGGTATATAATAGTATTTTGGTATATTCGTATTTTAGTATATTAGTATCTTGGTATATCAGTATCTTGGTATATTAGTATATTGGTATATTAGTATTTTAGTATATCAGTATCTTGGTATATTAGTATATTGGTATATTAGTATTTTAGTATATCAGTATCTTGGTATATTAGTATCTTGGTATATTAGTATCTTGGTATATCAGTATCTTGGTATATTAGTATCTTGGTATATTAGTATCTTGGTATATTAGTATATTGGTATATCAGTATCTTGGTATATGAGTATCTTGGTATATCAGTATATTGGTATATGAGTATCTTGGTATATTAGTATCTTGGTATATTAGTATCTTGGTATATTAGTATATTGGTATATTAGTATCTTGGTATATTAGTATATTGGTATATCAGTATCTTGGTATATTAGTATCTTGGTATATCAGTATCTTGGTATATTAGTATCTTGGTATATTAGTATCTTGGTATATCAGTATCTTGGTATATTAGTATCTTGGTATATTAGTATATTGGTATATTAGTATCTTGGTATATCTGTATCTTTGTATATCAGTATCTTTGTATATCAGTATCTTGGTATATTAGTATCTTGGTATATTAGTATCTTGGCATATCAGTATCTTTGTATATCAGTATCTTTGTATATCAGTATCTTGGTATATTAGTATCTTGGTATATTAGTATCTTGGCATATCAGTATCTTTGTATATCAGTATCTTTGTATATCAGTATCTTGGTATATCAGTATCTTGGTATATTAGTATCTTGGTATATCCGTATATTGGTATATCAGTATCTTGGTATATTAGTATCTTGGTATATTAGTATCTTTGTATATTAGTATCTTGGTATATCAGTATCTTGGTATATCAGTATCTTGGTATATTAGTATCTTGATATGTCAGTATCTTGGTATATCAGTATCTTGGTATATCAGTATCTTGGTATATTAGTATCTTGGTATATCAGTATCTTGGTATATCAGTATCTTGGTATATCAGTATCTTGATATATTAGTATCTTGGTATATCAGTATCTTGGTATATCAGTATCTTGGTATATCAGTATCTTGATATGTCAGTATCTTGGTATATCAGTATCTTGGTATATCAGTATCTTGGTATATTAGTATCTTGGTATATCAGTATCTTGGTATATCAGTATCTTGGTATATCAGTATCTTGATATATTAGTATCTCGGTATATCAGTATCTTGGTATATTAGTATCTTGGTATATTAGTATCTTGGTATATCAGTATCTTGATATATTAGTATCTTGGTATATCAGTATCTTGGTATATCAGTATCTTGGTATATCAGTATCTTGATATATTAGTATCTTGGTATATCAGTATCTTGGTATATCAGTATCTTGATATATTAGTATCTTGGTATATCAGTATCTTGGTATATCAGTATCTTGGTATATCAGTATCTTGGTATATCAGTATCTTGATATGTCAGTATCTTGGTATATCAGTATCTTGGTATATCAGTATCTTGGTATATTAGTATCTTGGTATATTAATATCTTGGTATATTAGTATCTTGGTATATTAATATCTTGGTATATTAGTATCTTGGTATATCAGTATCTTTGTATATTATTATCTTGGTATATTAGTATCTTGGTATATCAGTATCTTTGTACATTATTATCTTGGTATATTAGTATATTGGTATATCAATATCTTTGTATATCAGTATCTTGGTATATTAGTATCTTGGTATATCAGTATCGTTGTACATTATTATCTTGGTATATTAGTATATTGGTATATCAATATCTTTGTATATTAGTATCTTGGTATATTAGTATCTTGATATATCAATATCTTTGTATATCAGTATCTTGATATATTAGTATCTTGGTATATCAGTATCTTGGTATATTAGTATCTTGGTATATCAGTATCTTGATATGTCAGTATCTTGGTATATCAGTATCTTGGTATATCAGTATCTTGGTATATTAGTATCTTGGTATATCAGTATCTTGGTATATCAGTATCTTGATATATTAGTATCTTGGTATATCAGTATCTTGGTATATTAGTATCTTGGTATATTAGTATCTTGGTATATCAGTATCTTGATATATCAGTATCTTGGTATATCAGTATCTTGGTATATCAGTATTTTGGTATATCAGTATCTTGATATATTAGTATCTTGGTATATCAGTATCTTGGTATATTAGTATCTTGGTATATCAGTATCTTGGTATATCAGTATCTTGGTATATAAGTATCTTGGTATATTAGTATCTTGGTATATCAGTATCTTGGTATATTAGTATCTTGGTATATCAGTATCTTGGTATATTAGTATCTTGGTATATCAGTATCTTGGTATATCAGTATCTTGGTATATCAGTATTTTGGTATATCAGTATCTTGATATATTAGTATCTTGGTATATCAGTATCTTGGTATATTAGTATCTTGGTATATCAGTATCTTGGTATATCAGTATCTTGGTATATAAGTATCTTGGTATATTAGTATCTTGGTATATCAGTATCTTGGTATATTAGTATCTTGATATATTAGTATCTTGGTATATCAGTATCTTGGTATATAAGTATCTTGGTATATTAGTATCTTGGTATATCAGTATCTTGATATATTAGTATCTTGGTATATCAGTATCTTGGTATATCAGTATCTTGGTATATCAGTATCTTGGTATATTAGTATCTTGGTATATTAGTATCTTGGTATATCAGTATCTTTGTATATTATTATCTTGGTATATTAGTATATTGGTATATTATTATCTTGGTATATTAGTATCTTGGTATATCAGTATCTTGGTATATCAGTATCTTGGTATATCAGTATCTTGGTATATTAGTATCTTGGTATATTAGTATCTTGGTATATCAGTATCTTTGTATATTATTATCTTGGTATATTAGTATCTTGGTATATCAGTATCTTGATATGTCAGTATCTTGGTATATCAGTATCTTGGTATATCAGTATCTTGGCATATCAGTATCTTTGTATATTATTATCTTGGTATATCAGTATCTTGGTATATCAGTATCTTGATATGTCAGTATCTTGGTATATCAGTATCTTGGTATATCAGTATCTTGATATGTCAGTATCTTGGTATATTAGTATCTTGGTATATCAGTATCTTGGTATATCAGTATATTGGTATATCAGTATCTTGGTATATTAGTATCTTGGTATATCAGTATCTTGGTATATCAGTATATTGGTAAATCAGTATCTTGGTATATCAGTATCTTGGTATATCAGTATCTTTGTATATCAGTATCTTTGTATATTAGTATCTTGGTATATCAGTATCTTGGTATATTAGTATCTTGATATGTCAGTATCTTGGTATATCAGTATCTTGGTATATCAGTATCTTGGTATATTAGTATCTTGGTATATCAGTATCTTGGTATATCAGTATCTTGGTATATCAGTATCTTGATATATTAGTATCTTGGTATATCAGTATCTTGGTATATCAGTATCTTGATATGTCAGTATCTTGGTATATCAGTATCTTGGTATATTAGTATCTTGGTATATCAGTATCTTGGTATATCAGTATCTTGGTATATCAGTATCTTGATATATTAGTATCTTGGTATATCAGTATCTTGATATATTAGTATCTTGGTATATCAGTATCTTGGTATATCAGTATCTTGGTATATCAGTATCTTGGTATATTAGTATCTTGGTATATTAATATCTTGGTATATTAGTATCTTGGTATATTAATATCTTGGTATATTAGTATCTTGGTATATCAGTATCTTTGTATATTATTATCTTGGTATATTAGTATCTTGGTATATCAGTATCTTTGTACATTATTATCTTGGTATATTAGTATATTGGTATATCAATATCTTTGTATATCAGTATCTTGGTATATTAGTATCTTGGTATATCAGTATCATTGTACATTATTATCTTGGTATATTAGTATATTGGTATATCAATATCTTTGTATATTAGTATCTTGGTATATTAGTATCTTGATATATCAATATCTTTGTATATCAGTATCTTGATATATTAGTATCTTGGTATATCAGTATCTTGGTATATTAGTATCTTGGTATATCAGTATCTTGATATGTCAGTATCTTGGTATATCAGTATCTTGGTATATCAGTATCTTGGTATATTAGTATCTTGGTATATCAGTATCTTGGTATATCAGTATCTTGATATATTAGTATCTTGGTATATCAGTATCTTGGTATATTAGTATATTGGTATATTAGTATCTTGGTATATCAGTATCTTGATATATCAGTATCTTGGTATATCAGTATCTTGGTATATCAGTATCTTGATATATTAGTATCTTGGTATATCAGTATCTTGGTATATTAGTATCTTGGTATATCAGTATCTTGGTATATCAGTATCTTGGTATATAAGTATCTTGGTATATTAGTATCTTGGTATATCAGTATCTTGGTATATTAGTATCTTCGTATATCAGTATCTTGGTATATTAGTATCTTGGTATATCAGTATCTTGGTATATCAGTATCTTGATATATTAGTATCTTGGTATATCAGTATCTTGGTATATCAGTATCTTGATATATTAGTATCTTGGTATATCAGTATCTTGGTATATCAGTATCTTGGTATATCAGTATCTTGGTATATCAGTATCTTGATATATTAATATCTTGGTATATCAGTGTCTTGGTATATCAGTATCTTGATATATTAGTATCTTGGTATATCAGTATCTTGGTATATCAGTATCTTGATATATTAGTATCTTGGTATATCAGTATCTTGGTATATCAGTATCTTGGTATATCAGTATCTTGGTATATCAGTATCTTGATATATTAGTATCTTGGTATAGCAGTATCTTGGTATATCAGTATCTCGTTATATAAGTATCTTGGTATATCAGTATCTTGGTTTATTAGTATCTTGGTATATTAGTATCTTGGTATATCAGTATCTTTGTATATTATTATCTTGGTATATTAGTATATTGGTATATTATTATCTTGGTATATTAGTATCTTGGTATATCAGTATCTTGGTATATCAGTATCTTGGTATATCAGTATCTTGGTATATTAGTATCTTGGTATATTAGTATCTTGGTATATCAGTATCTTTGTATATTATTATCTTGGTATATTAGTATCTTGGTATATCAGTATCTTGGTATATCAGTATCTTGGTATATTATTATCTTGGTATATCAGTATCTTGGTATATCAGTATCTTGGTATATCAGTATCTTGGTATATCAGTATCTTTGTATATTATTATCTTGGTATATCAGTATCTTGGTATATCAGTATCTTGGTATATCAGTATCTTGGTATATCAGTATCTTGGTATATCAGTATCTTGATATGTCAGTATCTTGGTATATCAGTATCTTGGTATATCAGTATCTTGATATGTCAGTATCTTGGTATATTAGTATCTTGGTATATCAGTATCTTGGTATATCAGTATATTGGTATATCAGTATCTTGGTATATTAGTATCTTGGTATATTAATATCTTGGTATATCAGTATCTTTGTATATTATTATCTTGGTATATTAGTATCTTGGTATATCAATATCTTTGTATATTATTATCTTGGTATATCAGTATCTTTGTATATTATTATCTTGGTATATTAGTATATTGGTATATCAGTATCTTTGTACATTATTATCTTGGTATATTAGTATATTGGTATATCAATATCTTTGTATATCAGTATCTTGGTATATCAGTATCTTGGTATATTAGTATCTTGGTATATTAGTATCTTGGTATATTAGTATCTTGATATATCAATATCTTTGTATATCAGTATCTTGATATATCAATATCTTTGTATATTAGTATCTTGGTATATTAGTATCTTGATATATCAATATCTTTGTATATCAGTATCTTTGTATATCAGTATCTTGGTATATTAGTATCTTGATATATCAATATCTTTGTATATCAGTATCTTGGTATATTAGTATCTTGGTATATTAGTATCTTGATATATCAATATCTTTGTATATCAGTATCTTGGTATATCAGTATCTTGGTATATTAGTATCTTGGTATATTAGTATCTTGATATATCAATATCTTTGTATATCAGTATCTTGGTATATTAGTATCTTGGTATATCAGTATCTTGGTATATCAGTATCTTGGTATATTAGTATCTTGGTATATTAGTATCTTGATATATCAATATCTTTGTATATCAGTATCTTGGTATATTAGTATCTTGGTATATTAGTATCTTGATATATCAATATCTTTGTATATCAGTATCTTGGTATATAAGTATCTTGGTATATCAGTATCTTGGTATATTAGTATCTTGGTATATCAGTATCTTGGTATATCAGTATCTTGGTATATTAGTATCTTGGTATATTAGTATCTTGATATATCAATATCTTGGTATATCAGTATCTTGGTATATTAGTATCTTGGTATATTAGTATCTTGATATATCAATATCTTTGTATATCAGTATCTTGGTATATTAGTACATAAATAAATACACAAATACTTCCTTCACTCTTGACAAATATTCTAATCCTTCAACTCGTCACAGTCGCAGTAAAATCTCAACTAAACGTAAAGATCTCTTCCTTCGTAAACGTTCTTCTTGACGCTGTAAATAAGTCAATGTTCTTCTGGATCGAGCAGATATTTGGACAAAACTACTTTCACTTCTGATCCAACGTGTCTCTGTTCTGGGATAAGAAGGTCCTCGTGTCCTTCTCTGTTCTGGGATCAGAAGGTCCTCGTGTCCTTCTCTGTTCTGGGATCAGAAGGTCCTCGTGTCCTTCTCTGTTCTGGGATAAGAAGGTCCTCGTGTCCTTCTCTGTTCTGGGATAAGAAGGTCCTCGTGTCCTTCTCTGTTCTGGGATAAGAAGGTCCTCGTGTCCTTCTCTGTTCTGGGATCAGAAGGTCCTCGTGTCCTTCTCTGTTCTGGGATCAGAAGGTCCTCGTGTCGTTCTCTGTTCTGGGATCAGAAGGTCCTCGTGTCCTTCTCTGTTCTGGGATCAGAAGGTCCTCGTGTCCTTCTCTGTTCTGGGATCAGAAGGTCCTCATGTCCTTCTCTGTTCTGGGATCAGAAGGTCCTCGTGTCCTTCTCTGTTCTGGGATCAGAAGGTCCTCGTGTCCTTCTCTGTTCTGGGATAAGAAGGTCCTCGTGTCCTTCTCTGTTCTGGGATCAGAAGGTCCTCGTGTCCTTCTCTGTTCTGGGATCAGAAGGTCCTCGTGTCCTTCTCTGTTCTGGGATAAGAAGGTCTTCGTGTCCTTCTCTGTTCTGGGATCAGAAGGTCCTCGTGTCCTTCTCTGTTCTGGGATAAGAAGGTCCTCGTGTCCTTCTCTGTTCTGGGATCAGAAGGTCCTCGTGTCCTTCTCTGTTCTGGGATCAGAAGGTCCTCGTGTCCTTCTCTGTTCTGGGATCAGAAGGTCCTCGTGTCCTTCTCTGTTCTGGGATCAGAAGGTCCTCGTGTCCTTCTCTGTTCTGGGATCAGAAGGTCCTCGTGTCCTTCTCTGTTCTGGGATCAGAAGGTCCTCGTGTCCTTCTCTGTTCTGGGATCAGAAGGTCCTCGTGTCCTTCTCTGTTCTGGGATAAGAAGGTCCTCGTGTCCTTCTCTGTTCTGGGATCAGAAGGTCCTCGTGTCCTTCTCTGTTCTGGGATCAGAAGGTCCTCGTGTCCTTCTCTGTTCTGGGATCAGAAGGTCCTCGTGTCCTTCTCTGTTCTGGGATCAGAAGGTCCTCGTGTCCTTCTCTGTTCTGGGATAAGAAGGTCCTCGTGTCCTTCTCTGTTCTGGGATAAGAAGGTCCTCGTGTCCTTCTCTGTTCTGGGATCAGAAGGTCCTCGTGTCCTTCTCTGTTCTGGGATAAGAAGGTCCTCGTGTCCTTCTCTGTTCTGGGATCAGAAGGTCCTCGTGTCCTTCTCTGTTCTGGGATCAGAAGGTCCTCGTGTCCTTCTCTGTTCTGGGATCAGAAGGTCCTCGTGTCCTTCTCTGTTCTGGGATCAGAAGGTCCTCGTGTCCTTCTCTGTTCTGGGATCAGAAGGTCCTCATGTCCTTCTCTGTTCTGGGATCAGAAGGTCCTCGTGTCCTTCTCTGTTCTGGGATCAGAAGGTCCTCGTGTCTTTCTCTGTTCTGGGATAAGAAGGTCCTCGTGTCCTTCTCTGTTCTGGGATCAGAAGGTACTCGTGTCCTTCTCTGTTCTGGGATCAGAAGGTCCTCGTGTCCTTCTCTGTTCTGGGATAAGAAGGTCTTCGTGTCCTTCTCTGTTCTGGGATCAGAAGGTCCTCGTGTCCTTCTCTGTTCTGGGATAAGAAGGTCCTCGTGTCCTTCTCTGTTCTGGGATCAGAAGGTCCTCGTGTCCTTCTCTGATCTGGGATCAGAAGGTCCTCGTGTCCTTCTCTGTTCTGGGATCAGAAGGTCCTCGTGTCCTTCTCTGTTCTGGGATAAGAAGGTCCTCGTGTCCTTCTCTGTTCTGGGATCAGAAGGTCCTCGTGTCCTTCTCTGTTCTGGGATCAGAAGGTCCTCGTGTCCTTCTCTGTTCTGGGATCAGAAGGTCCTCGTGTCCTTCTCTGTTCTGGGATCAGAAGGTCCTCGTGTCCTTCTCTGTTCTGGGATCAGAAGGTCCTCGTGTCCTTCTCTGTTCTGGGATCAGAAGGTCCTCGTGTCCTTCTCTGTTCTGGGATCAGAAGGTCCTCGTGTCCTTCTCTGTTCTGGGATAAGAAGGTCCTCGTGTCCTTCTCTGTTCTGGGATAAGAAGGTCCTCGTGTCCTTCTCTTTTCTGGGATAAGAAGGTCCTCGTGTCCTTCTCTTTTCTGGGATAAGAAGGTCCTCGTGTCCTTCTCTGTTCTGGGATCAGAAGGTCCTCGTGTCCTTCTGTGTTCTGGGATAAGAAGGTCCTCGTGTCCTTCTCTGTTCTGGGATCAGAAGGTCCTCGTGTCCTTCTCTGTTCTGGGATCAGAAGGTCCTCGTGTCCTTCTCTGTTCTGGGATCAGAAGGTCCTCGTGTCCTTCTCTGTTCTGGGATCAGAAGGTCCTCGTGTCCTTCTCTGTTCTGGGATCAGAAGGTCCTTGTGTCCTTCTCTGTTCTGGGATAAGAAGGTCCTCGTGTCCTTCTCTGTTCTGGGATAAGAAGGTCCTCGTGTCCTTCTCTGTTCTGGGATCAGAAGGTCCTCGTGTCCTTCTCTGTTCTGGGATCAGAAGGTCCTCGTGTCCTTCTCTGTTCTGGGATCAGAAGGTCCTCGTGTCCTTCTCTGTTCTGGGATCAGAAGGTCCTCGTGTCCTTCTCTGTTCTGGGATAAGAAGGTCCTCGTGTCCTTCTCTGTTCTGGGATCAGAAGGTCCTCGTGTCCTTCTCTGTTCTGGGATAAGAAGGTCCTCGTGTCCTTCTCTGTTCTGGGATCAGAAGGTCCTCGTGTCATTCTCTGATCTGGGATCAGAAGGTCCTCGTGTCCTTCTCTGTTCTGGGATCAGAAGGTCCTCGTGTCCTTCTCTGTTCTGGGATCAGAAGGTCCTCGTGTCCTTCTCTGTTCTGGGATAAGAAGGTCCTCGTGTCCTTCTCTGTTCTGGGATCAGAAGGTCCTCGTGTCCTTCTCTGTTCTGGGATCAGAAGGTCCTCGTGTCCTTCTCTGTTCTGGGATCAGAAGGTCCTCGTGTCCTTCTCTGTTCTGGGATCAGAAGGTCCTCGTGTCCTTCTCTGTTCTGGGATCAGAAGGTCCTCGTGTCCTTCTCTGTTCTGGGATAAGAAGGTCCTCGTGTCCTTCTCTGTTCTGGGATCAGAATGTCCTCGTGTCCTTCTCTGTTCTGGGATCAGAAGGTCCTCGTGTCCTTCTCTGTTCTGGGATAAGAAGGTCCTCATGTCCTTCTCTGTTCTGGGATAAGAAGGTCCTCGTGTCCTTCTCTGTTCTGGGATAAGAAGGTCCTCGTGTCCTTCTCTGTTCTGGGATCAGAAGGTCCTCGTGTCCTTCTCTGTTCTGGGATCAGAAGGTCCTCGTGTCCTTCTCTGTTCTGGGATCAGAAGGTCCTCGTGTCCTTCTCTGTTCTGGGATAAGAAGGTCCTCGTGTCCTTCTCTGTTCTGGGATCAGAAGGTCCTCGTGTCCTTCTCTGTTCTGGGATCAGAAGGTCCTCGTGTCCTTCTCTGTTCTGGGATAAGAAGGTCTTCGTGTCCTTCTCTGTTCTGGGATCAGAAGGTCCTCGTGTCCTTCTCTGTTCTGGGATAAAAAGGTCCTCGTGTCCTTCTCTGTTCTGGGATCAGAAGTTCCTCGTGTCCTTCTCTGATCTGGGATCAGAAGGTCCTCGTGTCCTTCTCTGTTCTGGGATCAGAAGGTCCTCGTGTCCTTCTCTGTTCTGGGATCAGAAGGTCCTCGTGTCCTTCTCTGTTCTGGGATCAGAAGGTCCTCGTGTCCTTCTCTGTTCTGGGATCAGAAGGTCCTCGTGTCCTTCTCTGTTCTGGGATCAGAAGGTCCTCGTGTCCTTCTCTGTTCTGGGATAAGAAGGTCCTCGTGTCCTTCTCTGTTCTGGGATAAGAAGGTCCTCGTGTCCTTCTCTGTTCTGGGATAAGAAGGTCCTCGTGTCCTTCTCTGTTCTGGGATCAGAAGGTCCTCGTGTCCTTCTGTGTTCTGGGATAAGAAGGTCCTCGTGTCCTTCTCTGTTCTGGGATCAGAAGGTCCTCGTGTCCTTCTCTGTTCTGGGATCAGAAGGTCCTCGTGTCCTTCTCTGTTCTGGGATCAGAAGGTCCTCGTGTCCTTCTCTGTTCTGGGATAAGAAGGTCCTCGTGTCCTTCTCTGTTCTGGGATAAGAAGGTCCTCGTGTCCTTCTCTGTTCTGGGATCAGAAGGTCCTCGTGTCCTTCTCTGTTCTGGGATAAGAAGGTCCTCGTGTCCTTCTCTGTTCTGGGATCAGAAGGTCCTCGTGTCCTTCTCTGTTCTGGGATCAGAAGGTCCTCGTGTCCTTCTCTGTTCTGGGATCAGAAGGTCCTTGTGTCCTTCTCTGTTCTGGGATAAGAAGGTCCTCGTGTCCTTCTATGTTCTGGGATAAGAAGGTCCTCGTGTCCTTCTCTGTTCTGGGATCAGAAGGTCTTCGTGTCCTTCTCTGTTCTGGGATCAGAAGGTCCTCGTGTCCTTCTCTGTTCTGGGATAAGAAGGTCCTCGTGTCCTTCTCTGTTCTGGGATCAGAAGGTCCTCGTGTCCTTCTCTGTTCTGGGATAAGAAGGTCCTCGTGTCCTTCTCTGTTCTGGGATCAGAAGGTCCTCGTGTCCTTCTCTGATCTGGGATCAGAAGGTCCTCGTGTCCTTCTCTGTTCTGGGATCAGAAGGTCCTCGTGTCCTTCTCTGTTCTGGGATCAGAAGGTCCTCGTGTCCTTCTCTGTTCTGGGATAAGAAGGTCCTCGTGTCCTTCTCTGTTCTGGGATCAGAAGGTCCTCGTGTCCTTCTCTGTTCTGGGATCAGAAGGTCCTCGTGTCCTTCTCTGTTCTGGGATCAGAAGGTCCTCGTGTCCTTCTCTGTTCTGGGATCAGAAGGTCCTCGTGTCCTTCTCTGTTCTGGGATCAGAAGGTCCTCGTGTCCTTCTCTGTTCTGGGATAAGAAGGTCCTCGTGTCCTTCTCTGTTCTGGGATAAGAAGGTCCTCGTGTCCTTCTCTGTTCTGGGATCAGAAGGTCCTCGTGTCCTTCTCTGTTCTGGGATCAGAAGGTCCTCGTGTCCTTCTCTGTTCTGGGATCAGAAGGTCCTCGTGTCCTTCTCTGTTCTGGGATCAGAAGGTCCTCGTGTCCTTCTCTGTTCTGGGATCAGAAGGTCCTCGTGTCCTTCTCTGTTCTGGGATCAGAAGGTCCTCGTGTCCTTCTCTGTTCTGGGATAAGAAGGTCCTCGTGTCCTTCTCTGTTCTGGGATCAGAAGGTCCTCGTGTCCTTCTCTGTTCTGGGATAAGAAGGTCCTCGTGTCCTTCTCTGTTCTGGGATCAGAAGGTCCTCGTGTCCTTCTCTGTTCTGGGATCAGAAGGTCCTCGTGTCCTTCTCTGTTCTGGGATAAGAAGGTCTTCGTGTCCTTCTCTGTTCTGGGATCAGAAGGTCCTCGTGTCCTTCTCTGTTCTGGGATAAAAAGGTCCTCGTGTCCTTCTCTGTTCTGGGATCAGAAGTTCCTCGTGTCCTTCTCTGATCTGGGATCAGAAGGTCCTCGTGTCCTTCTCTGTTCTGGGATCAGAAGGTCCTCGTGTCCTTCTCTGTTCTGGGATCAGAAGGTCCTCGTGTCCTTCTCTGTTCTGGGATCAGAAGGTCCTCGTGTCCTTCTCTGTTCTGGGATCAGAAGGTCCTCGTGTCCTTCTCTGTTCTGGGATCAGAAGGTCCTCGTGTCCTTCTCTGTTCTGGGATAAGAAGGTCCTCGTGTCCTTCTCTGTTCTGGGATAAGAAGGTCCTCGTGTCCTTCTCTGTTCTGGGATAAGAAGGTCCTCGTGTCCTTCTCTGTTCTGGGATCAGAAGGTCCTCGTGTCCTTCTGTGTTCTGGGATAAGAAGGTCCTCGTGTCCTTCTCTGTTCTGGGATCAGAAGGTCCTCGTGTCCTTCTCTGTTCTGGGATCAGAAGGTCCTCGTGTCCTTCTCTGTTCTGGGATCAGAAGGTCCTCGTGTCCTTCTCTGTTCTGGGATAAGAAGGTCCTCGTGTCCTTCTCTGTTCTGGGATAAGAAGGTCCTCGTGTCCTTCTCTGTTCTGGGATCAGAAGGTCCTCGTGTCCTTCTCTGTTCTGGGATAAGAAGGTCCTCGTGTCCTTCTCTGTTCTGGGATCAGAAGGTCCTCGTGTCCTTCTCTGTTCTGGGATCAGAAGGTCCTCGTGTCCTTCTCTGTTCTGGGATCAGAAGGTCCTTGTGTCCTTCTCTGTTCTGGGATAAGAAGGTCCTCGTGTCCTTCTATGTTCTGGGATAAGAAGGTCCTCGTGTCCTTCTCTGTTCTGGGATCAGAAGGTCCTCGTGTCCTTCTCTGTTCTGGGATCAGAAGGTCCTCGTGTCCTTCTCTGTTCTGGGATAAGAAGGTCCTCGTGTCCTTCTCTGTTCTGGGATCAGAAGGTCCTCGTGTCCTTCTCTGTTCTGGGATAAGAAGGTCCTCGTGTCCTTCTCTGTTCTGGGATCAGAAGGTCCTCGTGTCCTTCTCTGATCTGGGATCAGAAGGTCCTCGTGTCCTTCTCTGTTCTGGGATCAGAAGGTCCTCGTGTCCTTCTCTGTTCTGGGATCAGAAGGTCCTCGTGTCCTTCTCTGTTCTGGGATAAGAAGGTCCTCGTGTCCTTCTCTGTTCTGGGATCAGAAGGTCCTCGTGTCCTTCTCTGTTCTGGGATCAGAAGGTCCTCGTGTCCTTCTCTGTTCTGGGATCAGAAGGTCCTCGTGTCCTTCTCTGTTCTGGGATCAGAAGGTCCTCGTGTCCTTCTCTGTTCTGGGATCAGAAGGTCCTCGTGTCCTTCTCTGTTCTGGGATCAGAAGGTCCTCGTGTCCTTCTCTGTTCTGGGATAAGAAGGTCCTCGTGTCCTTCTCTGTTCTGGGATCAGAAGGTCCTCGTGACCTTCTCTGTTCTGGGATCAGAAGGTCCTCGTGTCCTTCTCTGTTCTGGGATCAGAAGGTCCTCGTGTCCTTCTCTGTTCTGGGATCAGAAGGTCCTCGTGTCCTTCTCTGTTCTGGGATCAGAAGGTCCTCGTGTCCTTCTCTGTTCTGGGATCAGAAGGTCCTCGTGTCCTTCTCTGTTCTGGGATCAGAAGGTCCTCGTGTCCTTCTCTGTTCTGGGATCAGAAGGTCCTCGTGTCCTTCTCTGTTCTGGGATCAGAAGGTCCTCGTGTCCTTCTCTGTTCTGGGATAAGAAGGTCCTCGTGTCCTTCTCTGTTCTGGGATCAGAAGGTCCTCGTGTCCTTCTCTGTTCTGGGATCAGAAGGTCCTCGTGTCCTTCTCTGTTCTGGGATCAGAAGGTCCTCGTGTCCTTCTCTGTTCTGGGATCAGAAGGTCCTCGTGTCCTTCTCTGTTCTGGGATCAGAAGGTCCTCGTGTCCTTCTCTGTTCTGGGATCAGAAGGTCCTCTTGTCCTTCTCTGTTCTGGGATCAGAAGGTCCTCGTGTCCTTCTCTGTTCTGGGATCAGAAGGTCCTTGTGTCCTTCTCTGTTCTGGGATAAGAAGGTCCTCGTGTCCTTCTCTGTTCTGGGATAAGAAGGTCCTCGTGTCCTTCTCTGTTCTGGGATCAGAAGGTCCTCGTGTCCTTCTCTGTTCTGGGATCAGAAGGTCCTCGTGTCCTTCTCTGTTCTGGGATAAGAAGGTCCTCGTGTCCTTCTCTGTTCTGGGATCAGAAGGTCCTCGTGTCCTTCTCTGTTCTGGGATAAGAAGGTCCTCGTGTCCTTCTCTGTTCTGGGATCAGAAGGTCCTCGTGTCCTTCTCTGTTCTGGGATAAGAAGGTCCTCGTGTCCTTCTCTGTTCTGGGATCAGAAGGTCCTCGTGTCCTTCTCTGTTCTGGGATCAGAAGGTCCTCGTGTCCTTCTCTGTTCTGGATCAGAAGGTCCTCGTGTCCTTCTCTGTTCTGGGATCAGAAGGTCCTCGTGTCCTTCTCTGTTCTGGGATCAGAAGGTCCTCGTGTCCTTCTCTGTTCTGGGATCAGAAGGTCCTCGTGTCCTTCTCTGTTCTGGGATAAGAAGGTCCTCGTGTCCTTCTCTGTTCTGGGATCAGAATGTCCTCGTGTCCTTCTCTGTTCTGGGATCAGAAGGTCCTCGTGTCCTTCTCTGTTCTGGGATAAGAAGGTCCTCGTGTCCTTCTCTGTTCTGGGATCAGAAGGTCCTCGTGTCCTTCTCTGTTCTGGGATAAGAAGGTCCTCGTGTCCTTCTCTGTTCTGGGATAAGAAGGTCCTCGTGTCCTTCTCTGTTCTGGGATAAGAAGGTCCTCGTGTCCTTCTCTGTTCTGGGATCAGAAGGTCCTCGTGTCCTTCTCTGTTCTGGGATCAGAAGGTCCTCGTGTCCTTCTCTGTTCTGGGATCAGAAGGTCCTCGTGTCCTTCTCTGTTCTGGGATAAGAAGGTCCTCGTGTCCTTCTCTGTTCTGGGATCAGAAGGTCCTCGTGTCCTTCTTTGTTCTGGGATCAGAAGGTCCTCGTGTCCTTCTCTGTTCTGGGATAAGAAGGTCCTCGTGTCCTTCTCTGTTCTGGGATCAGAAGGTCCTCGTGTCCTTCTCTGTTCTGGGATAAGAAGGTCCTCGTGTCCTTCTCTGTTCTGGGATCAGAAGGTCCTCGTGTCCTTCTCTGTTCTGGGATCAGAAGGTCCTCGTGTCCTTCTCTGTTCTGGGATCAGAAGGTCCTCGTGTCCTTCTCTGTTCTGGGATCAGAAGGTCCTCGTGTCCTTCTCTGTTCTGGGATCAGAAGGTCCTCGTGTCCTTCTCTGTTCTGGGATAAGAAGGTCCTCGTGTCCTTCTCTGTTCTGGGATAAGAAGGTCCTCGTGTCCTTCTCTGTTCTGGGATCAGAATGTCCTCGTGTCCTTCTCTGTTCTGGGATCAGAAGGTCCTCGTGTCCTTCTCTGTTCTGGGATCAGAAGGTCCTCGTGTCCTTCTCTGTTCTGGGATCAGAAGGTCCTCGTGTCCTTCTCTGTTCTGGGATCAGAAGGTCCTCGTGTCCTTCTCTGTTCTGGGATCAGAAGGTCCTCGTGTCCTTCTCTGTTCTGGGATCAGAAGGTCCTCGTGTCCTTCTCTGTTCTGGGATCAGAAGGTCCTCGTGTCCTTCTCTGTTCTGGGATCAGAAGGTCCTCGTGTCCTTCTCTGTTCTGGGATCAGAAGGTCCTCGTGTCCTTCTCTGTTCTGGGATCAGAAGGTCCTTGTGTCCTTCTCTGTTCTGGGATCAGAAGGTCCTCGTGTCCTTCTCTGTTCTGGGATCAGAAGGTCCTCGTGTCCTTCTCTGTTCTGGGATCAGAAGGTCCTCGTGTCCTTCTCTGTTCTGGGATCAGAAGGTCCTCGTGTCCTTCTCTGTTCTGGGATCAGAAGGTCCTCGTGTCCTTCTCTGTTCTGGGATCAGAAGGTCCTCGTGTCCTTCTCTGTTCTGGGATCAGAAGGTCCTCGTGTCCTTCTCTGTTCTGGGATCAGAAGGTCCTCGTGTCCTTCTCTGTTCTGGGATCAGAAGGTCCTCGTGTCCTTCTCTGTTCTGGGATCAGAAGGTCCTTGTGTCCTTCTCTGTTCTGGGATCAGAAGGTCCTCGTGTCCTTCTCTGTTCTGGGATCAGAAGGTCCTCGTGTCCTTCTCTGTTCTGGGATCAGAAGGTCCTCGTGTCCTTCTCTGTTCTGGGATAAGAAGGTCCTCGTGTCCTTCTCTGTTCTGGGATCAGAAGGTCCTCGTGTCCTTCTCTGTTCTGGGATCAGAAGGTCCTCGTGTCCTTCTCTGTTCTGGGATCAGAAGGTCCTCGTGTCCTTCTCTGTTCTGGGATCAGAAGGTCCTCGTGTCCTTCTCTGTTCTGGGATCAGAAGGTCCTCGTGTCCTTCTCTGTTCTGGGATCAGAAGGTCCTCGTGTCCTTCTCTGTTCTGGGATCAGAAGGTCCTCGTGTCCTTCTCTGTTCTGGGATCAGAAGGTCCTCGTGTCCTTCTCTGTTCTGGGATCAGAAGGTCCTCGTGTCCTTCTCTGTTCTGGGATCAGAAGGTCCTCGTGTCCTTCTCTGTTTCTGGGATCAGAAGGTCCTTGTGTCCTTCTCTGTTCTGGGATCAGAAGGTCCTCGTGTCCTTCTCTGTTCTGGGATCAGAAGGTCCTCGTGTCCTTCTCTGTTCTGGGATCAGAAGGTCCTCGTGTCCTTCTCTGTTCTGGGATAAGAAGGTCCTCGTGTCCTTCTCTGTTCTGGGATCAGAAGGTCCTCGTGTCCTTCTCTGTTCTGGGATCAGAAGGTCCTCGTGTCCTTCTCTGTTCTGGGATCAGAAGGTCCTCGTGTCCTTCTCTGTTCTGGGATCAGAAGGTCCTCGTGTCCTTCTCTGTTCTGGGATCAGAAGGTCCTCGTGTCCTTCTCTGTTCTGGGATAAGAAGGTCCTCGTGTCCTTCTCTGTTCTGGGATAAGAAGGTCCTCGTGTCCTTCTCTGTTCTGGGATCAGAATGTCCTCGTGTCCTTCTCTGTTCTGGGATCAGAAGGTCCTCGTGTCCTTCTCTGTTCTGGGATCAGAAGGTCCTCGTGTCCTTCTCTGTTCTGGGATCAGAAGGTCCTCGTGTCCTTCTCTGTTCTGGGATCAGAAGGTCCTCGTGTCCTTCTCTGTTCTGGGATCAGAAGGTCCTCGTGTCCTTCTCTGTTCTGGGATCAGAAGGTCCTCGTGTCCTTCTCTGTTCTGGGATCAGAAGGTCCTCGTGTCCTTCTCTGTTCTGGGATCAGAAGGTCCTCGTGTCCTTCTCTGTTCTGGGATCAGAAGGTCCTCGTGTCCTTCTCTGTTCTGGGATCAGAAGGTCCTCGTGTCCTTCTCTGTTCTGGGATCAGAAGGTCCTCGTGTCCTTCTCTGTTCTGGGATCAGAAGGTCCTCGTGTCCTTCTCTGTTCTGGGATCAGAAGGTCCTCGTGTCCTTCTCTGTTCTGGGATCAGAAGGTCCTCGTGTCCTTCTCTGTTCTGGGATCAGAAGGTCCTCGTGTCCTTCTCTGTTCTGGGATCAGAAGGTCCTCGTGTCCTTCTCTGTTCTGGGATCAGAAGGTCCTCGTGTCCTTCTCTGTTCTGGGATCAGAAGGTCCTCGTGTCCTTCTCTGTTCTGGGATCAGAAGGTCCTCGTGTCCTTCTCTGTTCTGGGATCAGAAGGTCCTTGTGTCCTTCTCTGTTCTGGGATCAGAAGGTCCTCGTGTCCTTCTCTGTTCTGGGATCAGAAGGTCCTCGTGTCCTTCTCTGTTCTGGGATCAGAAGGTCCTCGTGTCCTTCTCTGTTCTGGGATAAGAAGGTCCTCGTGTCCTTCTCTGTTCTGGGATCAGAAGGTCCTCGTGTCCTTCTCTGTTCTGGGATCAGAAGGTCCTCGTGTCCTTCTCTGTTCTGGGATCAGAAGGTCCTCGTGTCCTTCTCTGTTCTGGGATCAGAAGGTCCTCGTGTCCTTCTCTGTTCTGGGATCAGAAGGTCCTCGTGTCCTTCTCTGTTCTGGGATCAGAAGGTCCTCGTGTCCTTCTCTGTTCTGGGATCAGAAGGTCCTCGTGTCCTTCTCTGTTCTGGGATCAGAAGGTCCTCGTGTCCTTCTCTGTTCTGGGATCAGAAGGTCCTCGTGTCCTTCTCTGTTCTGGGATCAGAAGGTCCTCGTGTCCTTCTCTGTTCTGGGATCAGAAGGTCCTTGTGTCCTTCTCTGTTCTGGGATCAGAAGGTCCTCGTGTCCTTCTCTGTTCTGGGATCAGAAGGTCCTCGTGTCCTTCTCTGTTCTGGGATCAGAAGGTCCTCGTGTCCTTCTCTGTTCTGGGATAAGAAGGTCCTCGTGTCCTTCTCTGTTCTGGGATCAGAAGGTCCTCGTGTCCTTCTCTGTTCTGGGATCAGAAGGTCCTCGTGTCCTTCTCTGTTCTGGGATCAGAAGGTCCTCGTGTCCTTGATCGTGAGACATCTGTGGCGTCCAACAGTGTTTACCTGAGAAAGAATCTCTCGTCATCAATCAAACAAACTGCAGACACGAGAGAAAACCTTTATCTCAGTTTTTCATGAAAACATTCAGTTTTTATCATCAAATGATTTTGCAGCAAAAATATTTACAAGACATGAATAAATGAAGACATGAATAAATGAAGACATGAATAGATGAAGACATGAATAAATGAAGACATGAATAGATGAAGACATGAATAAATGAAGACATGAATAAATGAAGACATGAATAAATGAAGACATGAGTAAATGAAGACATGAGTAAATGAAGACATGAATAAATGAAGACATGAGTAAATGAAGACATGAATAAATGAAGACATGAATAAATGAAGACATGAATAAATGAAGACATGAGTAAATGAAGACATGAGTAAATGAAGACATGAATAAATGAAGACATGAATAAATGAAGACATGAGTAAATGAAGACATGAGTAAATGAAGACATGAGTAAATGAAGACATGAATAAATGAAGACATGAATAAATGAAGACATGAGTAAATGAAGACATGAGTAAATGAAGACATGAATAAATGAAGACATGAATAAATGAAGACATGAGTAAATGAAGACATGAGTAAATGAAGACATGAATAAATGAAGACATGAGTAAATGAAGACATGAGTAAATGAAGACATGAATAAATGAAGACATGAGTAAATGAAGACATGAATATATGAAGACATGAATAAATGAAGACATGAATAAATGAAGACATGAGTAAATGAAGACATGAGTAAATGAAGACATGAGTAAATGAATATATGAATAAATGAAGACATGAATAAATGAAGACATGAGTAAATATAGACATGAGTAAATGAAGACATGAATAAATGAAGACATGAATAAATGAAGACATGAGTAAATGAAGACATGAGTAAATGAAGACATGAATAAATGAAGACATGAGTAAATGAAGACATGAGTAAATGAAGACATGAGTAAATGAAGACATGAATATATGAAGACATGAATAAATGAAGACATGAATAAATGAAGACATGAGTAAATGAAGACATGAGTAAATGAATACATGAATAAATGAAGACATGAATAAATGAAGACATGAGTAAATGAAGACATGAGTAAATGAAGACATGAATAAATGAAGACATGAGTAAATGAAGACATGAGTAAATGAAGACATGAATAAATGAAGACATGAGTAAATGAAGACATGAATATATGAAGACATGAATAAATGAAGACATGAGTAAATGAAGACATGAGTAAATGAAGACATGAATAAATGAAGACATGAATAGATGAAGACATGAATAAATGAAGACATGAATAGATGAAGACATGAATAAATGAAGACATGAATAAATGAAGACATGAGTAAATGAAGACATGAGTAAATGAAGACATGAATAAATGAAGACATGAATAAATGAAGACATGAATAAATGAAGACATGAGTAAATGAAGACATGAGTAAATGAAGACATGAATAAATGAAGACATGAGTAAATGAAGACATGAGTAAATGAAGACATGAGTAAATGAAGACATGAATAAATGAAGACATGAATAAATGAAGACATGAGTAAATGAAGACATGAGTAAATGAAGACATGAATAAATGAAGACATGAGTAAATGAAGACATGAGTAAATGAAGACATGAATAAATGAAGACATGAATAAATGAAGACATGAGTAAATGAAGACATGAGTAAATGAAGACATGAATAAATGAAGACATGAGTAAATGAAGACATGAATATATGAAGACATGAATAAATGAAGACATGAATAAATGAAGACATGAGTAAATGAAGACATGAGTAAATGAATACATGAATAAATGAAGACATGAATAAATGAAGACATGAGTAAATGAAGACATGAGTAAATGAAGACATGAATAAATGAAGACATGAATAAATGAAGACATGAGTAAATGAAGACATGAGTAAATGAAGACATGAATAAATGAAGACATGAATAAATGAAGACATGAGTAAATGAAGACATGAGTAAATGAAGACATGAATAAATGAAGACATGAGTAAATGAAGACATGAATATATGAAGACATGAATAAATGAAGACATGAATAAATGAAGACATGAGTAAATGAAGACATGAGTAAATGAAGACATGAGTAAATGAATACATGAATAAATGAAGACATGAATAAATGAAGACATGAGTAAATGAAGACATGAATAAATGAAGACATGAGTAAATGAAGACATGAGTAAATGAAGACATGAGTAAATGAAGACATGAATAAATGAAGACATGAGTAAATGAAGACATGAGTAAATGAAGACATGAGTAAATGAAGACATGAATAAATGAAGACATGAGTAAATGAAGACATGAGTAAATGAAGACATGAATAAATGAAGACATGAGTAAATGAAGACATGAATAAATGAAGACATGAGTAAATGAAGACATGAATAAATGAAGACATGAGTAAATGAAGACATGAATATATGAAGACATGAATAAATGAAGACATGAATAAATGAAGACATGAGTAAATGAAGACATGAGTAAATGAAGACATGAGTAAATGAATACATGAATAAATGAAGACATGAATAAATGACGACATGAGTAAATGAAGACATGAATAAATGAAGACATGAATAAATGAAGACATGAATAAATGAAGACATGAGTAAATGAAGACATGAGTAAATGAAGACATGAGTAAATGAAGACATGAATAAATGAAGACATGAGTAAATGAAGACACGAGTAAATGAAGACATGAATAAATGAAGACATGAGTAAATGAAGACATGAGTAAATGAAGACATGAGTAAATGAAGACATGAATAAATGAAGACATGAGTAAATGAAGACATGAATAAATGAAGACATGAGTAAATGAAGACATGAGTAAATGAAGACATGAGTAAATGAAGACATGAATAAATGAAGACATGAGTAAATGAAGACATGAATAAATGAAGACATGAGTAAATGAAGACATGAATAAATGAAGACATGAGTAAATGAAGACATGAGTAAATGAAGACATGAATAAATGAAGACATGAGTAAATGAAGACATGAGTAAATGAAGACATGAGTAAATGAAGACATGAATAAATGAAGACATGAGTAAATGAAGACATGAATAAATGAAGACATGAGTAAATGAAGACATGAGTAAATGAAGACATGAGTAAATGAAGACATGAATAAATGAAGACATGAGTAAATGAAGACATGAATAAATGAAGACATGAGTAAATGAAGACATGAGTAAATGAAGACATGAGTAAATGAAGACATGAATAAATGAAGACATGAGTAAATGAAGACATGAATAAATGAAGACATGAGTAAATGAAGACATGAATAAATGAAGACATGAGTAAATGAAGACATGAATAAATGAAGACATGAATAAATGAAGACATGAGTAAATGAAGACATGAGTAAATGAAGACATGACTAAATGAAGACATGAATAAATGAAGACATGAGTAAATGAAGACATGAATAAATGAAGACATGAGTAAATGAAGACATGAGTAAATGAAGACATGAGTAAATGAAGACATGAATAAATGAAGACATGAGTAAATGAAGACATGAATAAATGAAGACATGAGTAAATGAAGACATGAATAAATGAAGACATGAGTAAATGAAGACATGAATAAATGAAGACATGAGTAAATGAAGACATGAATAAATGAAGACATGAGTAAATGAAGTCATGAGTAAATGAAGACATGAGTAAATGAAGACATGAATAAATGAAGACATGAGTAAATGAAGTCATGAGTAAATGAAGACATGAGTAAATGAAGACATGAATAAATGAAGACATGAGTAAATGAAGACATGAATAAATGAAGACATGAGTAAATGAAGACATGAATAAATGAAGACATGAGTAAATGAAGACATGAATAAATGAAGACATGAATAGATGAAGACATGAATAAATGAAGACATGAATAAATGAAGACATGAATAAATGAAGACATGAATAAATGAACACATCAATTATTCATGTCTTTATTGTCATTATACGTATAAAAGTACAAAACAACCAAAGTTTGGTGTTAAAAATACACAAGTATACAGAAAATAAAGTTTAGAGTTTAAGAAAATCACTTTTGATGTAAATCTCACTACGTTTTTGTGATTGTGTTTGTTATAGTTTAAATTGTTGGATTCTAGTTTAAATTGTTTGATTCTAGTTTAAATTGTTTGATTCTAGTTTAAATTGTTGGATTATAGTTTAAAATTGTTGGATTATAGTTTAAAATTGTTGGATTACAGTTTAAATTGTTTGATTATAGTTTAAATTGTTTGATTCTAGTTTAAATTGTTTGATTACAGTTTAAATTGTTGGATTATAGTTTAAATTGTTTGATTACAGTTTAAATTGTTGGATTATAGTTTAAATTGTTGGATTTGGTTTAAATTGTTGGATTCTAGTTTAAATTGTTTGATTATAGTTTAAATTGTTGGATTATAGTTGAAAATTGTTTGATTATAGTTTAAATTGTTTGATTATAGTTGAAAATTGTTGGATTATAGTTAAAATTGTTTGATTACAGTTGAAAATTGTTGGATTATAGTTGAAAATTGTTTGATTATAGTTGAAAATTGTTTGATTATAGTTTAAATTGTTTGATTAAAGTTGAAAATTGTTGGATTATAGTTTAAATTGTTTGATTAAAGTTGAAAAATGTTTGATTACAGTTTAAATTGTTTAATTATAGTTTAAATTGTTTGATTCTAGTTTAAATTGTTTGATTATAGTTTAAATTGTTGGATTATAGTTGAAAATTGTTGGATTATAGTTGAAAATTGTTGGATTATAGTTGAAAATTTTTTGATAATAGTTGAAAATTGTTGGATTATAGTTGAAAATTGTTGGATTATAGTTGAAAATTGTTGGATTATAGTTTAAATTGTTTGATTATAGTTGAAAATTGTTTGATTATAGTTGAAAATTGTTTGATTATAGTTGAAAATTGTTGGATTATAGTTGAAAATTGTTGGATTATAGTTTAAATTGTTTGATTATAGTTGAAAATTGTTGGATTATAGTTGAAAATTGTTGGATTATAGTTGAAAATTGTTTGATTATAGTTGAAAATTGTTGGATTATAGTTGAAAATTGTTTGATTATAGTTTAAATTGTTTGATTAAAGTTGAAAATTGTTGGATTATAGTTTAAATTGTTGGATTATAGTTTAAATTGTTGGATTATAGTTTAAATTGTTGGATTATAGTTTAAATTGTTGGATTATAGTTGAAAATTGTTGGATTATAGTTGAAAATTGTTGGATTATAGTTGAAAATTGTTGGATTATAGTTTAAATTGTTTGATAATATTTGAAAATTGTTTGATTATAGTTGAAAATTGTTGGATTATAGTTGAAAATTGTTTGATTATAGTTTAAATTGTTGGATTATAGTTGAAAATTGTTTGATTATAGTTGAAAATAGTTGGATTATAGTTGAAAATTGTTTGATTATAGTTTAAATTGTTGGATTATAGTTTAAATTGTTGGATTATAGTTGAAAATTGTTGGATTATCGTTTAATTTGTTTGATTATAGTTTAAATTGTTGGATTGTAGTTTAAATTGTTTGATTATAGTTTAAATTGTTTGATTCTAGTTTAAATTGTTTGATTATAGTTTAAATTGTTGGATTATAGTTTAAATTGTTTGATTATAGTTTAAATTGTTGGATTATAGTTTAAATTGTTTGATTATAGTTTAAATTGTTGGATTATAGTTTAAATTGTTTGATTATAGTTTAAATTGGTGGATTATAGTTTAAATTGTTTGATTATAGTTTAAATTGTTGGATTATAGTTTAAATTGTTTGATTCTAGTTTAAATTGTTTGATTATAGTTTAAATTGTTGGATTATAGTTTAAATTGTTTGATTATAGTTGAAAATTGTTTGATTATAGTTTAAATTGTTTGATTATAGTTTAAATTGTTTGATTATAGTTTAAATTGTTGGATTATAGTTGAAAATTGTTTGATTATAGTTGAAAATTGTTTGATTATAGTTGAAAATTGTTGAATTATAGTTTAAATTGTTTGATTATAGTTTAAATTGTTGGATTATAGTTGAAAATTGTTTGATTATAGTTTAAATTGTTGGATTATAGTTTAAATTGTTGGATTATAGTTGAAAATTGTTTGATTATAGTTTAAATTGTTGGATTATAGTTGAAAATTGTTGGATTATAGTTGAAAATTGTTGGATTATAGTTTAAATTGTTTGATAATATTTGAAAATTGTTGGATTATAGTTGAAAATTGTTTGATTATAGTTTAAATTGTTTGATTCTAGTTTAAATTGTTTGATTATAGTTTAAATTGTTTGATTATAGTTTAAATTGTTTGATTATAGTTTAAATTGTTTGATTCTAGTTTAAATTGTTTGATTATAGTTTAAATTGTTGGATTATAGTTTAAATTGTTTGATTATAGTTTAAATTGTTGGATTATAGTTTAAATTGTTTGATTATAGTTTAAATTGTTGGATTATAGTTTTAATTGTTTGATTATAGTTTAAATTGTTGGATTATAGTTTAAATTGTTTGATTATAGTTGAAAATTGTTGGATTATAGTTTAAATTGTTGGATTATAGTTGAAAATTGTTTGATTACAGTTTAAATTGTTGGATTATAGTTTAAAATTGTTGGATTATAGTTTAAAATTGTTGGATTATAGTTTAAATTGTTTGATTATAGTTTAAATTGTTGGATTATAGTTTAAAATCGTTGGATTATAGTTTAAAATTGTTGGATTACAGTTGAAAATTGTTGGATTATAGTTGAAAATTGTTTGATTCTAGTTTAAATTGTTTGATTACAGTTTAAATTGTTTGATTATAGTTTAAATTGTTTGATTCTAGTTTAAATTGTTTGATTACAGTTTAAATTGTTTGATTCTAGTTTAAATTGTTTGATTACAGTTTAAATTGTTGGATTATAGTTTAAATTGTTTGATTACAGTTTAAATTGTTGGATTATAGTTTAAATTGTTGGATTATAGTTTAAATTGTTTGATTACAGTTTAAATTGTTGGATTATAGTTTAAATTGTTGGATTATAGTTTAAATTGTTGGATTATAGTTTAAATTGTTTGATTACAGTTTAAATTGTTGGATTATAGTTTAAATTGTTGGATTATAGTTTAAATTGTTGGATTATAGTTTAAATTGTTGGATTATAGTTTAAATTGTTGGATTATAGTTTAAATTGTTTGATTATAGTTTAAATTGTTGGATTATAGTTTAAATTGTTGGATTATAGTTTAAATTGTTGGATTACAGTTTAAATTGTTGGATTATAGTTTAAATTGTTGGATTATAGTTTAAATTGTTGGATTCTAGTTTAAATTGTTGGATTATAGTTTAAATTGTTGGATTATAGTTTAAATTGTTGGATTATAGTTTAAATTGTTGGATTATAGTTTAAATTGTTGGATTCAAGTTTAAATTGTTGGATTATAGTTTAAATTGTTGGATTATAACAAGAATCTACTTCAATAAAGCTCTTCATTGATCACTTGTTATTATAACTATAAAAATAAAGGAATATGAAGAAATATTTGATCTCAAACTCGCTTCATTGAAACATGAATCTTTGATTATGATTTTCTACTTGATTTTCCTCAAGGATGGTTTTTAAAACTTTATTTTTGATTACGTTTCACTATTAAATGAAGTTTACGTTGAAGTCTGTTCTCAGGAAACTTGTTTATTCTGCAGCATCTTCTCAAGAGTCGAGTCTGAGCCACGATCACATCTGTCAGGAGGATCTACAGCAGCAGCAGAAACTTCTGCAAGTCAAACTCTGACTCATTTACATCTTATATATATATATATGTATATGTATATATATATATATATATATATATATATATATGTATATGTATATATATATATATACATATATATATATATATATATATATATATATATATATATATATATATATATATATATGTATATGTATATATATATATATATATATATATATATATATATATATATATATATATATGTATATTATGGCATATATGAGCATGTTTTTGTTATTGTTGATGCTCTGTAAATTTATGTTATTATATATTCTAGTTTGTGTTTGTGAATTTGTATGACGGGAAAATCAGGGGGAAGTTTTTTTAAGGGGTTGAGGGGAGGTGAGTGGAGACACCTGGGGAACCAGAGGAACCAGAGGAACCAGAGGAACCAGTGGAACCAGAGACACCAGAGACACCTGGGGAACCAGAGGAACCAGAGGAACCAGAGGAACCAGTGGAACCAGAGACACCTGGGGAACCAGAGGAACCAGAGACACCTGGGG
Source organism: Callionymus lyra (assembly GCF_982586985.1). Lineage (NCBI taxonomy): Eukaryota > Metazoa > Chordata > Actinopteri > Syngnathiformes > Callionymidae > Callionymus > Callionymus lyra. Next base: position 30,851 of record NW_028258809.1, read on the forward strand.
AACCAGAGGAACCAGAGGAACCAGAGACACCTGGGGAACCAGAGGAACCAGAGACACCTGGGGAACCAGAGGAACCAGAGACACCTAGGGAACCAGAGGAACCAGAGACACCTGGGGAACCAGAGGAACCAGAGACACCTGGGGAACCAGAGGAACCAGAGGAACCAGAGGAACCAGTGGAACCAGAGACACCTGGGGAACCAGAGGAACCAGAGACACCTGGGGAACCAGAGGAACCAGAGACACCTGGGGAACCAGAGGAACCAGAGACACCTAGGGAACCAGAGGAACCAGAGACACCTGGGGAACCAGAGGAACCAGAGACACCTGGGGAACCAGAGGAACCAGAGACACCTGGGGAACCAGAGGAACCAGAGACACCTGGGGAACCAGAGGAACCAGAGACACCTGGGGAACCAGAGGAACCAGAGACACCTGGGGAACCAGAGGAACCAGAGGAACCAGAGACACCAGAGCAACCTGAGGAACCAGAGACACCTGAGGAACCAGAGGAACCAGAGACACCAGAGGAACCAGTGGAACCAGAGACACCAGAGGAACCAGAGACACCTGGGGAACCAGAGGAACCAGAGGAACCAGAGGAACCAGAGACACCAGAGGAACCAGTGGAACCAGAGACACCAGAGACACCTGGGGAACCAGAGGAACCAGAGACGCCTGGGGAACCAGAGGAACCAGAGGAACCAGAGACACCTGGGGAACCAGAGGAACCAGAGACACCTAGGGAACCAGAGGAACCAGAGACACCTGGGGAACCAGAGGAACCAGAGACACCTGGGGAACCAGAGGAACCAGAGACACCTGGGGAACCAGAGGAACCAGAGACACCTGGGGAACCAGAGGAACCAGAGGAACCAGAGACACCTGGGGAACCAGAGGAACCAGAGACACCTGGGGAACCAGAGGAACCAGAGGAACCAGAGACACCTGGGGAACCAGAGGAACCAGAGACACCTGGGGAACCAGAGGAACCAGAGGAACCAGAGACAAAAGCACGAGCCAGGAGGACAAACTGTCCTTCAATAAAAACATAATTATTGCTTTTTTTTAAATAATAATTGGAATTAAAATATAACAAATATTGAATAATTAAAGTAAACATATAAAAATATAGCCTCTGCTGTCTGTG
>NW_028258810.1:0-7500 GCF_982586985.1 Callionymus lyra
TGGGGACCCGTAGTGTGGGTAGAAAACTCACCAAAGTGACTTAAAATAGAACCGGTGCAGGCGGCATGTTCCCCCACCAGATGGCGGCATTTGGGGACCCGTAGTGTGGGTAGAAAACTCACCAAAGTGACTTAAAATAGAACCGGTGCAGGCGGCATGTTCCCCCACCAGATGGCGGCATTTGGGGACCCGTAGTGTGGGCAGAAAACTCACCAAAGTGACTTAAAATAGAACCGGTGCAGGCGGCATGTTCCCCCACCAGATGGCGGCATTTGGGGAGCCGTAGTGTGGGCAGAAAACTCACCAAAGTGACTTAAAATAGAACCGGTGCAGGCGGCATGTTCCCCCACCAGATGGCGGCATTTGGGGACCCGTAGTGTGGGCAGAAAACTCACCAAAGTGACTTAAAATAGAACCGGTGCAGGCGGCATGTTCCCCCACCAGATGGCGGCATTTGGGGAGCCGTAGTGTGGGCAGAAAACTCACCAAAGTGACTTAAAATAGAACCGGTGCAGGCGGCATGTTCCCCCACCAGATGGCGGCATTTGGGGACCCGTAGTGTGGGCAGAAAACTCACCAAAGTGACTTAAAATAGAACCGGTGCAGGCGGCATGTTCCCCCACCAGATGGCGGCATTTGGGGACATGCAGTGTGGGTAGAAAACTCACCAAAGTGTCCTAAAATAGAACCGGGACCAGGGGGCCTCTTCCCCCACCAGGTGGCGGGCTTGGGGGGCTTGGTTTCCGGGTAGAAAACTCACCAAAGTGTCCTAAAATAGAACCGGGACCAGGGGGCATGCTCCCCCACCAGGCGGCGGGCTTGGGGGGCTTGGTTTGCGGGTAGAAAACTCACCAAAGTGACCTAAAATAGAACCGGGCTAGGCGGCATGTTCCCCCACCAGGCGGCGGGCTTGGGGGGCTTGGTTTGCGGGTAGAAAACTCACCAAAGTGTCCTAAAATAGAACCGGGACCAGGGGGCATGTTCCCCCACCAGGCGGCGGGCTTGGGGGGCTTGGTTTGCGGGTAGAAAACTCACCAAAGTGTCCTAAAATAGAACCGGGACCAGGGGGCATGTTCCCCCACCAGGCGGCGGGCTTGGGGGGCTTGGTTTGCGGGTAGAAAACTCACCAAAGTGTCCTAAAATAGAACCGGGACCAGGGGGCCTCTTCCCCCACCAGGCGGCGGGCTTGGGGGGCTTGGTTTGCGGGTAGAAAACTCACCAAAGTGACCTAAAATAGAACCGGGACCAGGGGGCCTCTTCCCCCACCAGGCGGCGGGCTTGGGGGGCTTGGTTTGCGGGTAGAAAACTCACCAAAGTGTCCTAAAATAGAACCGGGACCAGGGGGCCTCTTCCCCCACCAGGCGGCGGGCTTGGGGGGCTTGGTTTGCGGGTAGAAAACTCACCAAAGTGACCTAAAATAGAACCGGGCTAGGCGGCATGTTCCCCCACCAGGCGGCGGGCTTGGGGGGCTTGGTTTGCGGGTAGAAAACTCACCAAAGTGTCCTAAAATAGAACCGGGACCAGGGGGCATGTTCCCCCACCAGGCGGCGGGCTTGGGGGGCTTGGTTTGCGGGTAGAAAACTCACCAAAGTGTCCTAAAATAGAACCGGGACCAGGGGGCATCTTCCCCCACCAGGCGGCGGGCTTGGGGGGCTTGGTTTGCGGGTAGAAAACTCACCAAAGTGTCCTAAAATAGAACCGGGACCAGGGGGCCTCTTCCCCCACCAGGCGGCGGGCTTGGGGGGCTTGGTTTGCGGGTAGAAAACTCACCAAAGTGACCTAAAATAGAACCGGGCCAGGCGGCATGCTCCCCCACCAGGCGGCGGGCTTGGGGGGCTTGGTTTGCGGGTAGAAAACTCACCAAAGTATCGGCAAAATAGAACCAGGGAAGGGGGGGATGTCGGTCACAAGGTGCCCGAGTCAGAGAACCAGGAAAACGGACATAAATCCAGAAAACCTCGGTGTCTGACTGCTCCTCAAAAAGTGGTCTTTTTGATGTCACGAGCGCAACCACCTAGAGGTTAATGGGGAGGGATGGTGTGAGCGCAAACGGATTTTTCCTAAGTGTGACTGCTCCTCAAAAAGTGGTCTTTTTGATGTCACGAGCGCAACCACCTAGAGGTTAATGGGGAGGGATGGTGTGAGCGCAAACGGATTTTTCCTAAGTGTGACTGCTCCTCAAAAAGTGGTCTTTTTGATGTCACGAGCGCAACCACCTAGAGGTTAATAGGGAGCGAGTACAACAGGGGAGGGAGTGAATGGGCTCGGACTGTGGCCGAGCCTGGTGCCTCAAAATCGGACAAGGTTGGACTGGAAGCCCGCTGAGAACTCTGGTTCTTTTGCCAGACGAAACGAATTTTTTCCGAGTGTGACTGCTCTGCAAAAAGTGGTCTTTTTGATGTCACGAGCGCAACCACCTAGAGGTTAATGGGGAGGGAGTGGAAAAAACGACAAAGTGTTGAGCTCCGGACCGGGATGGCGGGCGACTCGAGCGGTCATGCCCGACTTTGAGACACTTTGTCGCGGTCATGCGAGCGACCTCCACTGCTCCCCGGAGGTGCCCCGGACCGGGTTGGCGGGTGACTCGAGCGGTCCTGCCCGACTTTGAGACACTTTGTCGCGGTCATGCGGGCGTCCTCCGCCGGTCCCCGGAGGTGCCCCGGACCGGGTTGGCGGGTGACTCGAGCGGTCATGCCCGACTTTGAGACACTTTGTCGCGGTCATGCGGGCGACCTCCGCCGGTCCCTGGAGGTGCCCCGGACCGGGTTGGCGGGTGACTCGAGCGGTCGTGCCCGACTTTGAGACACTTTGTCGCGGTCATGCGGGCGTCCTCCGCCGGTCCCTGGAGGTGCCCCGGACCGGGTTGGCGGGTGACTCGAGCGGTCGTGCCCGACTTTGAGACACTTTGTCGCGGTCATGCGGGCGTCCTCCGCCGGTCCCTGGAGGTGCCCCGGACCGGGTTGGCGGGTGACTCGAGCGGTCGTGCCCGACTTTGAGACACTTTGTCGCGGTCATGCGGGCGTCCTCCGCCGGTCCCTGGAGGTGCCCCGGACCGGGTTGGCGGGTGACTCGAGCGGTCATGCCCGACTTTGAGACACTTTGTCGCGGTCATGCGGGCGTCCTCCGCCGGTCCCTGGAGGTGCCCCGGACCGGGTTGGCGGGTGACTCGAGCGGTCGTGCCCGACTTTGAGACACTTTGTCGCGGTCATGCGGGCGTCCTCCGCCGGTCCCTGGAGGTGCCCCGGACCGGGTTGGCGGGTGACTCGAGCGGTTGTGCCCGACTTTGAGACACTTTGTCGCGGTCATGCGGGCCTCCTCCGCCGGTCCCTGGAGGTGCCCCGGACCGGGTTGGCGGGTGACTCGAACGGTCATGACCGACTTTGAGACACTTTGTCGCGGTCATGCGGGCGTCCTCCGCCGGTCCCTGGAGGTGCCCCGGACCGGGTTGGCGGGTGACTCGAGCGGTCGTGCCCGACTTTGAGACACTTTGTCGCGGTCATGCGGGCGTCCTCCGCCGGTCCCTGGAGGTGCCCCGGACCGGGTTGGCGGGTGACTCGAGCGGTCCTGCCCGACTTTGAGACACTTTGTCGCGGTCATGCGGGCGTCCTCCGCCGGTCCCTGGAGGTGCCCCGGACCGGGTTGGCGGGTGACTCGAGCGGTCGTGCCCGACTTTGAGACACTTTGTCGCGGTCATGCGGGCGTCCTCCGCCGGTCCCTGGAGGTGCCCCGGACCGGGTTGGCGGGTGACTCGAGCGGTCGTGCCCGACTTTGAGACACTTTGTCGCGGTCATGCGGGCGTCCTCCGCCGGTCCCTGGAGGTGCCCCGGACCGGGTTGGCGGGTGACTCGAGCGGTCGTGCCCGACTTTGAGACACTTTGTCGCGGTCATGCGGGCGTCCTCCGCCGGTCCCTGGAGGTGCCCCGGACCGGGTTGGCGGGTGACTCGAGCGGTCGTGCCCGACTTTGAGACACTTTGTCGCGGTCATGCGGGCGTCCTCCGCCGGTCCCTGGAGGTGCCCCGGACCGGGTTGGCGGGTGACTCGAGCGGTCATGCCCGACTTTGAGACACTTTGCCGCGGTCATGCGGGCGACCTCCGCCGGTCCCTGGAGGTGCCCCGGACCGGGTTGGCGGGTGACTCGAGCGGTCGTGCCCGACTTTGAGACACTTTGCCGCGGTCATGCGGGCGACCTCCGCCGGTCCCTGGATGGCGGGCTCCAGTGAGGTCGGCGGGGGAAGGCTCGGGCTGAGGCCGACTTCGGTGCCTCAAAGTCGGACAAGGTTGGATTGGAAGTCCGCTGTGTTGAGGACCAGTGGCATTCGGCGGTGGAACGCTCAGAACTTGGCCGACATCGGTGCCTCAACGTCGGACAAGGTTGGAGTGGATGACCGCTGATAACTCTGGTTCTTTTGCCAGACGAAAGAAATTTTTCCCGAGTGTGACTGCTCTGAAAAAAGTGGTCTTTTTGATGTCACGAGCGCAACCACCTAGAGGTTAATAGGGAGGCACCATAACAGGAGAGGGAGTGAAAAGGCTCGGACGGTGGCCGAGCCTGGTGCCTCAAAATCGGACAAGGTTGGAGTGGATGACCGCTGAAAACTCTGGTTCTTTTGCCAGACGAAAGAAATTTTTTCCGAGTGTGACTGCTCTGCAAAAAGTGGTCTTTTTGATGTCACGAGCGCAACCACCTAGAGGTTAATAGGGAGGCACCATAACAGGAGAGGGAGTGAAAAGGCTCGGACGGTGGCCGAGCCTGGTGCCTCAAAATCGGACAAGGTTGGAGTGGATGACCGCTGAAAACTCTGGTTCTTTTGCCAGACGAAAGAAATTTTTCCCGAGTGTGACTGCTCTGCAAAAAGTGGTCTTTTTGATGTCACGAGCGCAACCACCTAGAGGTTAATAGGGAGGCACCATAACAGGAGAGGGAGTGAAAAGGCTCGGAGGGTGGCCGAGCCTGGTGCCTCAAAGTCGGACAAGGTTGGAGTGGATGACCGCTGAAAACTCTGGTTCTTTTGCCAGACGAAAGAAATTTTTTTCCGAGTGTGACTGCTCTGCAAAAAGTGGTCTTTTTGATGTCACGAGCGCAACCACCTAGAGGTTAATAGGGAGGCACCATAACAGGAGAGGGAGTGAAAAGGCTCGGAGGGTGGCCGAGCCTGGTGCCTCAAAATCGGACAAGGTTGGAGTGGATGACCGCTGAAAACTCTGGTTCTTTTGCCTGACGAAAGACATTTTTTCCGAGTGTGACTGCTCTGCAAAAAGTGGTCTTTTTGATGTCACGAGCGCAACCACCTAGAGGTTAATAGGGAGGCACCATAACAGGAGAGGGAGTGAAAAGGCTCGGAGGGTGGCCGAGCCTGGTGCCTCAAAATCGGACAAGGTTGGAGTGGATGACCGCGGAGAACTCTGGTTCTTTTGCCAGACGAAAGAAATTTTTTCCGAGTGTGACTGCTCTGCAAAAAGTGGTCTTTTTGATGTCACGAGCGCAACCACCTAGAGGTTAATAGGGAGGCACCATAACAGGAGAGGGAGTGAAAAGGCTCGGAGGGTGGCCGAGCCTGGTGCCTCAAAATCGGACAAGGTTGGAGTGGATGGCCGCGGAGAACTCTGGTTCTTTTGCCAGACGAAAGAATTTTTTTCCGAGTGTGACTGCTCCTCAAAAAGTGGTCTTTTTGATGTCACGAGCGCAACCACCTAGAGGTTAATAGGGAGGCACCATAACAGGAGAGGGAAGGAAAGGGCTCGGAGGGTGGCCGAGCCTGGTGCCTCAAAATCGGACAAGGTTGGAGTGGATGGCCGCGGAGAACTCTGGTTCTTTTGCCAGACGAAAGAAATTTTTTCCGAGTGTGACTGCTCTGCAAAAAGTGGTCTTTTTGATGTCACGAGCGCAACCACCTAGAGGTTAATAGGGAGGCACCATAACAGGAGAGGGAAGGAAAAGGCTCGGAGGGTGGCCGAGCCTGGTGCCTCAAAGTCGGACAAGGTTGGAGTGGATGGCCGCGGAGAACTCTGGTTCTTTTGCCTGACGAAAGAAATTTTTTCCGAGTGTGACTGCTCCTCAAAAAGTGGTCTTTTTGATGTCACGAGCGCAACCACCTAGAGGTTAATAGGGAGGCACCATAACAGGAGAGGGAAGGAAAGGGCTCGGAGGGTGGCCGAGCCTGGTGCCTCAAAATCGGACAAGGTTGGAGTGGATGGCCGCGGAGAACTCTGGTTCTTTTGCCTGACGAAAGAAATTTTTTCCGAGTGTGACTGCTCTGCAAAAAGTGGTCTTTTTGATGTCACGAGCGCAACCACCTAGAGGTTAATAGGGAGGCACCATAACAGGAGAGGGAAGGAAAAGGCTCGGAGGGTGGCCGAGCCTGGTGCCTCAAAGTCGGACAAGGTTGGAGTGGATGGCCGCGGAGAACTCTGGTTCTTTTGCCTGACGAAAGAAATTTTTTCCGAGTGTGACTGCTCCTCAAAAAGTGGTCTTTTTGATGTCACGAGCGCAACCACCTAGAGGTTAATAGGGAGGCACCATAACAGGAGAGGGAAGGAAAAGGCTCGGAGGGTGGCCGAGCCTGGTGCCTCAAAGTCGGACAAGGTTGGAGTGGATGGCCGCGGAGAACTCTGGTTCTTTTGCCTGACGAAAGAAATTTTTTCCGAGTGTGACTGCTCCTCAAAAAGTGGTCTTTTTGATGTCACGAGCGCAACCACCTAGAGGTTAATAGGGAGGCACCATAACAGGAGAGGGAAGGAAAAGGCTCGGAGGGTGGCCGAGCCTGGTGCCTCAAAGTCGGACAAGGTTGGAGTGGATGGCCGCGGAGAACTCTGGTTCTTTTGCCTGACGAAAGAAATTTTTTCCGAGTGTGACTGCTCTTCAAAAAGTGGTCTTTTTGATGTCACGAGCGCAACCACCTAGAGGTTAATAGGGAGGCACCATAACAGGAGAGGGAAGGAAAAGGCTCGGAGGGTGGCCGAGCCTGGTGCCTCAAAGTCGGACAAGGTTGGAGTGGATGGCCGCGGAGAACTCTGGTTCTTTTGCCTGACGAAAGAAATTTTTTCCGAGTGTGACTGCTCCTCAAAAAGTGGTCTTTTTGATGTCACGAGCGCAACCACCTAGAGGTTAATAGGGAGGCACCATAACAGGAGAGGGAAGGAAAAGGCTCGGAGGGTGGCCGAGCCTGGTGCCTCAAAGTCGGACAAGGTTGGAGTGGATGGCCGCGGAGAACTCTGGTTCTTTTGCCTGACGAAAGAAATTTTTTCCGAGTGTGACTGCTCTGCAAAAAGTGGTCTTTTTGATGTCACGAGCGCAACCACCTAGAGGTTAATAGGAGCGAAGGATACTTGGACAGAGTATCGAGCTCCAGCGCAGGCGGCGGGGAAAGAGCTCAGGCTCAAGCCGACCTTCGCGCGTCATGGACGCACTGTGATACCACCTACACCGATGACCGATCTGCCAACGTGACCCGCCATCGGAGGGCCCCCACCCATTGCGGGCGGACGGTTCCTCCGGACTT
>NW_028258810.1:17500-27500 GCF_982586985.1 Callionymus lyra
CCTGGGGAACATTTTCAACACTTTGGGGCATTTTTAAACACTTTGCTCTTTATCCCCCTCTCCCAACCAGGGGGCCTGGGGAGCCTCCTCCTGCGGGGATGGGGAACCAGGGGCCTGGGGAACATTTTCAACACTTTGGGGCATTTTTAAACACTTTGCTCTTTTTTTCCCCTCTCCCAACCAGGGGGCCTGGGGAGCCTCCTCCTGCGGGGATGGGGAACCAGGGGCCTGGGGAACATTTTCAACACTTTGGGGCATTTTTAAACACTTTGCTCTTTTTCCCCCTCTCCCAACCAGGGGGCCTGGGGAGCCTCCTCCTGCGGGGATGGGGAACCAGGGGCCTGGGGAACATTTTCAACACTTTGGGGCATTTTTAAACACTTTGCTCTTTTTCCCCCTCTCCCAACCAGGGGGCCTGGGGAGCCTCCTCCTGCGGGGATGGGGAACCAGGGGCCTGGGGAACATTTTCAACACTTTGGGGCATTTTTAAACACTTTGCTCTTTTTCCCCCTCTCCCAACCAGGGGCCTGGGGAGCCTCCTCCTGCGGGCATGGAGAACCAGGGGGCCTGGGGAGCCTCCTCCTGCGGGGATGGGGAACCAGGGGCCTGGGGGGCCTCCTCCTGCGGGGATGGAGAACCAGGGGGCCTGGGGAGCCTCCTCCTGCGGGCATAGAGAACCAGGGGGCCTGGGGAGCCTCCTCCTGCGGGCATGGGGAACCAGGGGGCCTGGGGAGCCTCCTCCTGCGGTGATGGGGAACCATTGGGCCTGGGGAGCCTCCTCCTGCACCAGGGGGCCTGGGGAGCCTCCTCCTGCGGGGATGGGGAACCAGGGGGCCTGGGGAGCCTCCTCCTGCGGGGATGGAGAACCAGGGGGCCTGGGGAGCCTCCTCCTGCGGTCATGGAGAACCAGGGGGCCTGGGGAGCCTCCTCCTGCGGGCATGGAGAACCAGGGGCCTGGGGAGCCTCCTCATGCGGGGATGGAGAACCAGGGGGCCTGGGGAGCCTCCTCCTGCGGGCATGGAGAACCAGGGGGCCTGGGGAGCCTCCTCCTGCGGGGATGGGGAACCAGGGGCCTGGGGGGCCTCCTCCTGCGGGGATGGAGAACCAGGGGGCCTGGGGAGCCTCCTCCTGCGGGGATGGAGAACCAGGGGGCCTGGGGAGCCTCCTCCTGCGGGGATGGAGAACCAGGGGGCCTGGGGAGCCTCCTCCTGCGGGGATGGAGAACCAGGGGGCCTGGGGAGCCTCCTCCTGCGGGGATGGAGAACCAGGGGGCCTGGGGAGCCTCCTCCTGCGGGCATGGAGAACCAGGGGGCCTGGGGAGCCTCCTCCTGCGGGGATGGAGAACCAGGGCGCCTGGGGAGCCTCCTCCTGCGGGGATGGGGAACCAGGGGGCCTGGGGAGCCTCCTCCTGCACCAGGGGGCCTGGGGAGCCTCCTCCTGCGGGGATGGGGAACCAGGGGGCCTGGGGAGCCTCCTCCTGCGGTGATGGGGAACCATGGGGCCTGGGGAGCCTCCTCCTGCGGGGATGGGGAACCAGGGGGCCTGGGGAGCCTCCTCCTGCGGGCATGGAGAACCAGGGGGCCTGGGGAGCCTCCTCCTGCGGGGATGGGGAACCAGGGGGCCTGGGGAGCCTCCTCCTGCACCAGGGGGCCTGGGGAGCCTCCTCCTGCGGGGATGGGGAACCAGGGGGCCTGGGGAGCCTCCTCCTGCGGTGATGGGGAACCATGGGGCCTGGGGAGCCTCCTCCTGCGGGGATGGGGAACCAGGGGGCCTGGGGAGCCTCCTCCTGCGGTGATGGGGAACCATGGGGCCTGGGGAGCCTCCTCCTGCGGGGATGGAGAAGCAGGGGGCCTGGGGAGCCTCCTCCTGCGGGCATAGAGAACCAGGGGGCCTGGGGAGCCTCCTCCTGCGGGCATGGGGAACCAGGGGGCCTGGGGAGCCTCCTCCTGCGGTGATGGGGAACCATTGGGCCTGGGGAGCCTCCTCCTGCACCAGGGGGCCTGGGGAGCCTCCTCCTGCGGGGATGGGGAACCAGGGGGCCTGGGGAGCCTCCTCCTGCGGGGATGGGGAACCAGGGGCCTGGGGAGCCTCCTCCTGCACCAGGGGGCCTGGGGAGCCTCCTCCTGCACCAGGGGGCCTGGGGAGCCTCCTCCTGCGGGGATGGGGAACCAGGGGGCCTGGGGAGCCTCCTCCTGCGGGGATGGGGAACCAGGGGCCTGGGGAACATTTTCAACACTTTGGGGCATTTCACAAGCGCTTCCCTCGCTTACGGCCACACCACCCTGAATGAGCCCGATCTCGTCTGATCTCGGAAGCCAAGCAGGGTCGGGCCCAGTTAGTACTTGGATGGGAGACCGCCTGGGAATACTGGGTGCTGTAAGCATTTTTTTTTGCCATTATTTGTGGGTAGAAAAGTGAGAAAAGTGACCTAAAATAGAACCGGGACTAGGCGGCAGTTCCCCCCACCAGGCGGCGGCATTTGGGGCATTATTTGTGGGTAAGAAAGTGAGAAAAGTGACCTAAAATAGAACCGGGACTAGGCGGCAGTTCCCCCCACCAGGCGGCGGCATTTGGGGCATTATTTGTGGGTCAGAAAGTGAGAAAAGTGACCTAAAATAGAACCGGGACTAGGCGGCAGTTCCCCCCACCAGGCGGCGGCATTTGAGGCATTATTTGTGGGTCAGAAAGTGAGAAAAGTGACCTAAAATAGAACCGGGACTAGGCGGCAGTTCCCCCCACCAGGCGGCGGCATTTGGGGCATTATTTGTGGGTCAGAAAGTGAGAAAAGTGACCTAAAATAGAACCGGGACTAGGCGGCAGTTCCCCCCACCAGGCGGCGGCATTTGGGGCATTATTTGTGGGTCAGAAAGTGAGAAAAGTGACCTAAAATAGAACCGGGACTAGGCGGCAGTTCCCCCCACCAGGCGGCGGCATTTGAGGCATTATTTGTGGGTCAGAAAGTGAGAAAAGTGACCTAAAATAGAACCGGGACTAGGCGGCAGTTCCCCCCACCAGGCGGCGGCATTTGGGGCATTATTTGTGGGTCAGAAAGTGAGAAAAGTGACCTAAAATAGAACCGGGACTAGGCGGCAGTTCCCCCCACCAGGCGGCGGCATTTGGGGCATTATTTGTGGGTCAGAAAGTGAGAAAAGGGACCTAAAATAGAACCGGGACTAGGCGGCAGTTCCCCCCACCAGGCGGCGGCATTTGGGGCATTATTTGTGGGTCAGAAAGTGAGAAAAGTGACCTAAAATAGAACCGGGACTAGGCGGCAGTTCCCCCCACCAGGCGGCGGCATTTGGGGCATTATTTGTGGGTCAGAAAGTGAGAAAAGTGACCTAAAATAGAACCGGGACTAGGCGGCAGTTCCCCCCACCAGGCGGCGGCATTTGGGGCATTATTTGTGGGTCAGAAAGTGAGAAAAGTGACCTAAAATAGAACCGGGACTAGGCGGCAGTTCCCCCCACCAGGCGGCGGCATTTGGGGCATTATTTGTGGGTCAGAAAGTGAGAAAAGTGACCTAAAATAGAACCGGGACTAGGCGGCAGTTCCCCCCACCAGGCGGCGGCATTTGGGGCATTATTTGTGGGTCAGAAAGTGAGAAAAGTGACCTAAAATAGAACCGGTGCAGGCGGCATGTTCCCCCACCAGATGGCGGCATTTGGGGACCCGTAGTGTGGGCAGAAAACTCACCAAAGTGACTTAAAATAGAACCGGTGCAGGCGGCATGTTCCCCCACCAGATGGCGGCATTTGGGGACCCGTAGTGTGGGTAGAAAACTCACCAAAGTGACTTAAAATAGAACCGGTGCAGGCGGCATGTTCCCCCACCAGATGGCGGCATTTGGGGACCCGTAGTGTGGGTAGAAAACTCACCAAAGTGACTTAAAATAGAACCGGTGCAGGCGGCATGTTCCCCCACCAGATGGCGGCATTTGGGGACCCGTAGTGTGGGCAGAAAACTCACCAAAGTGACTTAAAATAGAACCGGTGCAGGCGGCATGTTCCCCCACCAGATGGCGGCATTTGGGGAGCCGTAGTGTGGGCAGAAAACTCACCAAAGTGACTTAAAATAGAACCGGTGCAGGCGGCATGTTCCCCCACCAGATGGCGGCATTTGGGGACCCGTAGTGTGGGCAGAAAACTCACCAAAGTGACTTAAAATAGAACCGGTGCAGGCGGCATGTTCCCCCACCAGATGGCGGCATTTGGGGAGCCGTAGTGTGGGCAGAAAACTCACCAAAGTGACTTAAAATAGAACCGGTGCAGGCGGCATGTTCCCCCACCAGATGGCGGCATTTGGGGACCCGTAGTGTGGGCAGAAAACTCACCAAAGTGACTTAAAATAGAACCGGTGCAGGCGGCATGTTCCCCCACCAGATGGCGGCATTTGGGGACATGCAGTGTGGGTAGAAAACTCACCAAAGTGTCCTAAAATAGAACCGGGACCAGGGGGCCTCTTCCCCCACCAGGTGGCGGGCTTGGGGGGCTTGGTTTCCGGGTAGAAAACTCACCAAAGTGTCCTAAAATAGAACCGGGACCAGGGGGCATGCTCCCCCACCAGGCGGCGGGCTTGGGGGGCTTGGTTTGCGGGTAGAAAACTCACCAAAGTGACCTAAAATAGAACCGGGCTAGGCGGCATGTTCCCCCACCAGGCGGCGGGCTTGGGGGGCTTGGTTTGCGGGTAGAAAACTCACCAAAGTGTCCTAAAATAGAACCGGGACCAGGGGGCATGTTCCCCCACCAGGCGGCGGGCTTGGGGGGCTTGGTTTGCGGGTAGAAAACTCACCAAAGTGTCCTAAAATAGAACCGGGACCAGGGGGCATGTTCCCCCACCAGGCGGCGGGCTTGGGGGGCTTGGTTTGCGGGTAGAAAACTCACCAAAGTGTCCTAAAATAGAACCGGGACCAGGGGGCCTCTTCCCCCACCAGGCGGCGGGCTTGGGGGGCTTGGTTTGCGGGTAGAAAACTCACCAAAGTGACCTAAAATAGAACCGGGACCAGGGGGCCTCTTCCCCCACCAGGCGGCGGGCTTGGGGGGCTTGGTTTGCGGGTAGAAAACTCACCAAAGTGTCCTAAAATAGAACCGGGACCAGGGGGCCTCTTCCCCCACCAGGCGGCGGGCTTGGGGGGCTTGGTTTGCGGGTAGAAAACTCACCAAAGTGACCTAAAATAGAACCGGGCTAGGCGGCATGTTCCCCCACCAGGCGGCGGGCTTGGGGGGCTTGGTTTGCGGGTAGAAAACTCACCAAAGTGTCCTAAAATAGAACCGGGACCAGGGGGCATGTTCCCCCACCAGGCGGCGGGCTTGGGGGGCTTGGTTTGCGGGTAGAAAACTCACCAAAGTGTCCTAAAATAGAACCGGGACCAGGGGGCATCTTCCCCCACCAGGCGGCGGGCTTGGGGGGCTTGGTTTGCGGGTAGAAAACTCACCAAAGTGTCCTAAAATAGAACCGGGACCAGGGGGCCTCTTCCCCCACCAGGCGGCGGGCTTGGGGGGCTTGGTTTGCGGGTAGAAAACTCACCAAAGTGACCTAAAATAGAACCGGGCCAGGCGGCATGCTCCCCCACCAGGCGGCGGGCTTGGGGGGCTTGGTTTGCGGGTAGAAAACTCACCAAAGTATCGGCAAAATAGAACCAGGGAAGGGGGGGATGTCGGTCACAAGGTGCCCGAGTCAGAGAACCAGGAAAACGGACATAAATCCAGAAAACCTCGGTGTCTGACTGCTCCTCAAAAAGTGGTCTTTTTGATGTCACGAGCGCAACCACCTAGAGGTTAATGGGGAGGGATGGTGTGAGCGCAAACGGATTTTTCCTAAGTGTGACTGCTCCTCAAAAAGTGGTCTTTTTGATGTCACGAGCGCAACCACCTAGAGGTTAATGGGGAGGGATGGTGTGAGCGCAAACGGATTTTTCCTAAGTGTGACTGCTCCTCAAAAAGTGGTCTTTTTGATGTCACGAGCGCAACCACCTAGAGGTTAATAGGGAGCGAGTACAACAGGGGAGGGAGTGAATGGGCTCGGACTGTGGCCGAGCCTGGTGCCTCAAAATCGGACAAGGTTGGACTGGAAGCCCGCTGAGAACTCTGGTTCTTTTGCCAGACGAAACGAATTTTTTCCGAGTGTGACTGCTCTGCAAAAAGTGGTCTTTTTGATGTCACGAGCGCAACCACCTAGAGGTTAATGGGGAGGGAGTGGAAAAAACGACAAAGTGTTGAGCTCCGGACCGGGATGGCGGGCGACTCGAGCGGTCATGCCCGACTTTGAGACACTTTGTCGCGGTCATGCGAGCGACCTCCACTGCTCCCCGGAGGTGCCCCGGACCGGGTTGGCGGGTGACTCGAGCGGTCCTGCCCGACTTTGAGACACTTTGTCGCGGTCATGCGGGCGTCCTCCGCCGGTCCCCGGAGGTGCCCCGGACCGGGTTGGCGGGTGACTCGAGCGGTCATGCCCGACTTTGAGACACTTTGTCGCGGTCATGCGGGCGACCTCCGCCGGTCCCTGGAGGTGCCCCGGACCGGGTTGGCGGGTGACTCGAGCGGTCGTGCCCGACTTTGAGACACTTTGTCGCGGTCATGCGGGCGTCCTCCGCCGGTCCCTGGAGGTGCCCCGGACCGGGTTGGCGGGTGACTCGAGCGGTCGTGCCCGACTTTGAGACACTTTGTCGCGGTCATGCGGGCGTCCTCCGCCGGTCCCTGGAGGTGCCCCGGACCGGGTTGGCGGGTGACTCGAGCGGTCGTGCCCGACTTTGAGACACTTTGTCGCGGTCATGCGGGCGTCCTCCGCCGGTCCCTGGAGGTGCCCCGGACCGGGTTGGCGGGTGACTCGAGCGGTCATGCCCGACTTTGAGACACTTTGTCGCGGTCATGCGGGCGTCCTCCGCCGGTCCCTGGAGGTGCCCCGGACCGGGTTGGCGGGTGACTCGAGCGGTCGTGCCCGACTTTGAGACACTTTGTCGCGGTCATGCGGGCGTCCTCCGCCGGTCCCTGGAGGTGCCCCGGACCGGGTTGGCGGGTGACTCGAGCGGTTGTGCCCGACTTTGAGACACTTTGTCGCGGTCATGCGGGCCTCCTCCGCCGGTCCCTGGAGGTGCCCCGGACCGGGTTGGCGGGTGACTCGAACGGTCATGACCGACTTTGAGACACTTTGTCGCGGTCATGCGGGCGTCCTCCGCCGGTCCCTGGAGGTGCCCCGGACCGGGTTGGCGGGTGACTCGAGCGGTCGTGCCCGACTTTGAGACACTTTGTCGCGGTCATGCGGGCGTCCTCCGCCGGTCCCTGGAGGTGCCCCGGACCGGGTTGGCGGGTGACTCGAGCGGTCCTGCCCGACTTTGAGACACTTTGTCGCGGTCATGCGGGCGTCCTCCGCCGGTCCCTGGAGGTGCCCCGGACCGGGTTGGCGGGTGACTCGAGCGGTCGTGCCCGACTTTGAGACACTTTGTCGCGGTCATGCGGGCGTCCTCCGCCGGTCCCTGGAGGTGCCCCGGACCGGGTTGGCGGGTGACTCGAGCGGTCGTGCCCGACTTTGAGACACTTTGTCGCGGTCATGCGGGCGTCCTCCGCCGGTCCCTGGAGGTGCCCCGGACCGGGTTGGCGGGTGACTCGAGCGGTCGTGCCCGACTTTGAGACACTTTGTCGCGGTCATGCGGGCGTCCTCCGCCGGTCCCTGGAGGTGCCCCGGACCGGGTTGGCGGGTGACTCGAGCGGTCGTGCCCGACTTTGAGACACTTTGTCGCGGTCATGCGGGCGTCCTCCGCCGGTCCCTGGAGGTGCCCCGGACCGGGTTGGCGGGTGACTCGAGCGGTCATGCCCGACTTTGAGACACTTTGCCGCGGTCATGCGGGCGACCTCCGCCGGTCCCTGGAGGTGCCCCGGACCGGGTTGGCGGGTGACTCGAGCGGTCGTGCCCGACTTTGAGACACTTTGCCGCGGTCATGCGGGCGACCTCCGCCGGTCCCTGGATGGCGGGCTCCAGTGAGGTCGGCGGGGGAAGGCTCGGGCTGAGGCCGACTTCGGTGCCTCAAAGTCGGACAAGGTTGGATTGGAAGTCCGCTGTGTTGAGGACCAGTGGCATTCGGCGGTGGAACGCTCAGAACTTGGCCGACATCGGTGCCTCAACGTCGGACAAGGTTGGAGTGGATGACCGCTGATAACTCTGGTTCTTTTGCCAGACGAAAGAAATTTTTCCCGAGTGTGACTGCTCTGAAAAAAGTGGTCTTTTTGATGTCACGAGCGCAACCACCTAGAGGTTAATAGGGAGGCACCATAACAGGAGAGGGAGTGAAAAGGCTCGGACGGTGGCCGAGCCTGGTGCCTCAAAATCGGACAAGGTTGGAGTGGATGACCGCTGAAAACTCTGGTTCTTTTGCCAGACGAAAGAAATTTTTTCCGAGTGTGACTGCTCTGCAAAAAGTGGTCTTTTTGATGTCACGAGCGCAACCACCTAGAGGTTAATAGGGAGGCACCATAACAGGAGAGGGAGTGAAAAGGCTCGGACGGTGGCCGAGCCTGGTGCCTCAAAATCGGACAAGGTTGGAGTGGATGACCGCTGAAAACTCTGGTTCTTTTGCCAGACGAAAGAAATTTTTCCCGAGTGTGACTGCTCTGCAAAAAGTGGTCTTTTTGATGTCACGAGCGCAACCACCTAGAGGTTAATAGGGAGGCACCATAACAGGAGAGGGAGTGAAAAGGCTCGGAGGGTGGCCGAGCCTGGTGCCTCAAAGTCGGACAAGGTTGGAGTGGATGACCGCTGAAAACTCTGGTTCTTTTGCCAGACGAAAGAAATTTTTTTCCGAGTGTGACTGCTCTGCAAAAAGTGGTCTTTTTGATGTCACGAGCGCAACCACCTAGAGGTTAATAGGGAGGCACCATAACAGGAGAGGGAGTGAAAAGGCTCGGAGGGTGGCCGAGCCTGGTGCCTCAAAATCGGACAAGGTTGGAGTGGATGACCGCTGAAAACTCTGGTTCTTTTGCCTGACGAAAGACATTTTTTCCGAGTGTGACTGCTCTGCAAAAAGTGGTCTTTTTGATGTCACGAGCGCAACCACCTAGAGGTTAATAGGGAGGCACCATAACAGGAGAGGGAGTGAAAAGGCTCGGAGGGTGGCCGAGCCTGGTGCCTCAAAATCGGACAAGGTTGGAGTGGATGACCGCGGAGAACTCTGGTTCTTTTGCCAGACGAAAGAAATTTTTTCCGAGTGTGACTGCTCTGCAAAAAGTGGTCTTTTTGATGTCACGAGCGCAACCACCTAGAGGTTAATAGGGAGGCACCATAACAGGAGAGGGAGTGAAAAGGCTCGGAGGGTGGCCGAGCCTGGTGCCTCAAAATCGGACAAGGTTGGAGTGGATGGCCGCGGAGAACTCTGGTTCTTTTGCCAGACGAAAGAATTTTTTTCCGAGTGTGACTGCTCCTCAAAAAGTGGTCTTTTTGATGTCACGAGCGCAACCACCTAGAGGTTAATAGGGAGGCACCATAACAGGAGAGGGAAGGAAAGGGCTCGGAGGGTGGCCGAGCCTGGTGCCTCAAAATCGGACAAGGTTGGAGTGGATGGCCGCGGAGAACTCTGGTTCTTTTGCCAGACGAAAGAAATTTTTTCCGAGTGTGACTGCTCTGCAAAAAGTGGTCTTTTTGATGTCACGAGCGCAACCACCTAGAGGTTAATAGGGAGGCACCATAACAGGAGAGGGAAGGAAAAGGCTCGGAGGGTGGCCGAGCCTGGTGCCTCAAAGTCGGACAAGGTTGGAGTGGATGGCCGCGGAGAACTCTGGTTCTTTTGCCTGACGAAAGAAATTTTTTCCGAGTGTGACTGCTCCTCAAAAAGTGGTCTTTTTGATGTCACGAGCGCAACCACCTAGAGGTTAATAGGGAGGCACCATAACAGGAGAGGGAAGGAAAGGGCTCGGAGGGTGGCCGAGCCTGGTGCCTCAAAATCGGACAAGGTTGGAGTGGATGGCCGCGGAGAACTCTGGTTCTTTTGCCTGACGAAAGAAATTTTTTCCGAGTG
>NW_028258811.1:0-31493 GCF_982586985.1 Callionymus lyra
AAAAAAAAGTTGGAGTTTTGAAGAGGTTAAAAAAAAAAAAAAAAAAATTAGAGTTTTGAAGAGGTAAAAAAAAAAAAAAGTTGGAGTTTTGAAGAGGTAAAAAAAAAAAAAAAAGTTGGAGTTTTGAAGAGGTAAAAAAAGGAACAAAAAATCAATGTTGGAGTTTTGAAGAGGTAAAAAAAAAAAAAAAAAAAATTGAGTTTTGAAGAGGTAAAAAAAAAAAAAGTTGGAGTTTTGAAGAGGTAAAAAAAGGAACAAAAAAATCAATGTTGGAGTTTTGAAGAGGTAAAAAAAAAAAAAAAAAAGTTGGAGTTTTGAAGAGGTAAAATAAAAAAAAAGTTGGAGTTTTGAAGAGGTAAAAAAAAAAAAAAAAAAAAAATTGTAGAGTTTTGAAGAGGTAAAAAAAAAAAAAAAAGTTGGAGTTTTGAAGAGGTTAAAAAAAAAATAAAAAAAATTTGGAGTTTTGAAGAGGTAAAAAAAAAAAAGTTGGAGTTTTGAAGAGGTAAAAAAAAAAAAAAAGTTGGAGTTTTGAAGAGGTAAAAAAAAAAAAAAGTTGGAGTTTTGAAGAGGTAAAAAAAAAAAAAAAGTTGGAGTTTTGAAGAGGTAAAAAAAAAAAAAAAAATTGAGTTTTGAAGAGGTAAAAAAAGGAACAAAAAATCAATGTTGGAGTTTTGAAGAGGTAAAAAAAAAAAAAAAAAAAGTTGGAGTTTTGAAGAGGTAAAAAAAAAAAAAAGTTGGAGTTTTGAAGAGGTAAAAAAAAAAAAGTTGGAGTTTTGAAGAGGTAAAAAAAGGAACAAAAAATCAATGTTGGAGTTTTGAAGAGGTAAAAAAAAAAAAAAAGTTGGAGTTTTGAAGAGGTTAAAAAAAAAAAAAAAAAAATTAGAGTTTTGAAGAGGTAAAAAAAAAAAAAAGTTGGAGTTTTGAAGAGGTAAAAAAAAAAAATTAGAGTTTTGAAGAGGTAAAAAAAAAAAAAAAGTTGGAGTTTTGAAGAGGTAAAAAAAAAAAAAAAAGTTGGAGTTTTGAAGAGGTAAAAAAAGGAACAAAAAATCAATGTTGGAGTTTTGAAGAGGTAAAAAAAAAAAAAAAAAAAATTGAGTTTTGAAGAGGTAAAAAAAAAAAAAGTTGGAGTTTTGAAGAGGTAAAAAAAGGAACAAAAAATCAATGTTGGAGTTTTGAAGAGGTAAAAAAAAAAAAAAAAAAGTTGGAGTTTTGAAGAGGTAAAATAAAAAAAAAGTTGGAGTTTTGAAGAGGTAAAAAAAAAAAAAAAAAAAAAATTGTAGAGTTTTGAAGAGGTAAAAAAAAAAAAAAAAGTTGGAGTTTTGAAGAGGTTAAAAAAAAAATAAAAAAATTTGGAGTTTTGAAGAGGTAAAAAAAAAAAAGTTGGAGTTTTGAAGAGGTAAAAAAAAAAAAAAAGTTGGAGTTTTGAAGAGGTAAAAAAAAAAAAAAGTTGGAGTTTTGAAGAGGTAAAAAAAAAAAAAAAGTTGGAGTTTTGAAGAGGTAAAAAAAAAAAAAAAAATTGAGTTTTGAAGAGGTAAAAAAAGGAACAAAAAATCAATGTTGGAGTTTTGAAGAGGTAAAAAAAAAAAAAAAAAAAGTTGGAGTTTTGAAGAGGTAAAAAAAAAAAAAGTTGGAGTTTTGAAGAGGTAAAAAAAAAAAAAAAAGTTGGAGTTTTGAAGAGGTAAAAAAAAAAAAAAAAAATTTGGAGTTTTGAAGAGGTAAAAAAAAATAAAATAAAATTTGGAGTTTTGAAGAGGTAAAAAAAGGAACAAAAAATCAATGTTGGAGTTTTGAAGAGGTAAAAAAAAAAAAAAAAAAAATTGAGTTTTGAAGAGGTAAAAAAAAAAAAAGTTGGAGTTTTGAAGAGGTAAAAAAAGGAACAAAAAATCAATGTTGGAGTTTTGAAGAGGTAAAAAAAAAAAAAAAAAAGTTGGAGTTTTGAAGAGGTAAAATAAAAAAAAAGTTGGAGTTTTGAAGAGGTAAAAAAAAAAAAAAAAAAAAAATTGTAGAGTTTTGAAGAGGTAAAAAAAAAAAAAAAAGTTGGAGTTTTGAAGAGGTTAAAAAAAAAATAAAAAAATTTGGAGTTTTGAAGAGGTAAAAAAAAAAAAGTTGGAGTTTTGAAGAGGTAAAAAAAAAAAAAAAAGTTGGAGTTTTGAAGAGGTAAAAAAAAAAAAAAGTTGGAGTTTTGAAGAGGTAAAAAAAAAAAAAAGTTGGAGTTTTGAAGAGGTAAAAAAAAAAAAAAAGTTGGAGTTTTGAAGAGGTAAAAAAAAAAAAAAAAAAAGAGTTTTGAAGAGGTAAAAAAAGGAACAAAAAATCAATGTTGGAGTTTTGAAGAGGTAAAAAAAAAAAAAAAAAAAAGTTGGAGTTTTGAAGAGGTAAAAAAAAAAAAAAGTTGGAGTTTTGAAGAGGTAAAAAAAAAAAAAAAAAAAATTGTAGAGTTTTGAAGAGGTAAAAAAAAAAAAAAAAGTTGGAGTTTTGAAGAGGTAAAAAAAAAAAAAAAAATTTGGAGTTTTGAAGAGGTAAAAAAAAATAAAATAAAATTTGGAGTTTTGAAGAGGTAAAAAAAGGAACAAAAAATCAATGTTGGAGTTTTGCAGAGGTAAAAAAAAAAAAAAAAAATTGAGTTTTGAAGAGGTAAAAAAAAAAAAAGTTGGAGTTTTGAAGAGGTAAAAAAAGGAACAAAAAATCAATGTTGGAGTTTTGAAGAGGTAAAAAAAAAAAAAAAAAAAGTTGGAGTTTTGAAGAGGTAAAAAAAAAAAAAAAAAAAAATTGTAGAGTTTTGAAGAGGTAAAAAAAAAAAAAAAAGTTGGAGTTTTGAAGAGGTAAAAAAAGGAACAAAAAATCAATGTTGGAGTTTTGAAGAGGTAAAAAAAAAAAAAAAAAAAGTTGGAGTTTTGAAGAGGTAAAATAAAAAAAAAGTTGGAGTTTTGAAGAGGTAAAAAAAAAAAAAAAAAAAATTGGAGTTTTGAAGAGGTTAAAAAAAAAAAAAAAATTTGGAGTTTTGAAGAGGTAAAAAAAAAAAAAAGTTGGAGTTTTGAAGAGGTAAAAAAAAAAAAAATTGAGTTTTGAAGAGGTAAAAAAAAAAATATATATATATTTGGAGTTTTGAAGAGGTAAAAAAAGGAACAAAAAATCAATGTTGGAGTTTTGAAGAGGTAAAAAAAAAATAAAAAAAAATTGAGTTTTGAAGAGGTAAAAAAAGGAACAAAAAATCAATGTTGGAGTTTTGAAGAGGTAAAAAAAAAAAAAAAGTTGGAGTTTTGAAGAGGTAAAAAAAGGAACAAAAAATCAATGTTGGAGTTTTGAAGAGGTAAAAAAAAAAAAAAATGGAGTTTTGAAGAGGTAAAAAAAAAAAAAAAAAAAATTGTAGAGTTTTGAAGAGGTAAAAAAAAATAAAAAGTTGGAGTTTTGAAGAGGTAAAAAAAAAAAATAAAAAAAAATGTGGAGTTTTGAAGAGGTAAAAAAAGGAACAAAAAATCAATGTTGGAGTTTTGAAGAGGTAAAAAAAAAAAAAAATGTTGGAGTTTTGAAGGGGTAAAAAAAAAAAAAAAGAAAAATTGTAGAGATTTGAAGAGGTAAAAAAAAAAAAATGTTGGAGTTTTGAAGAGGTAAAAAAAAAAAAAAAAAAAAAATTGAGTTTTGAAGAGGTAAAAAAAAAAAAAAAAAAAATTTTGGAGTTTTGAAGAGGTAAAAAAAGGAATAAAAAATCAATGTTGGAGTTTTGAAGAGGTAAAAAAAAAAAAAAATGTTGGAGTTTTGAAGAGGTTAAAAAAAAAAAAAAAAAAAATTGTGGAGTTTTGAAGAGGTAAAAAAAATAAAATTTGGAGTATTGAAGAGGTAAAAAAAATAAATAAAAAAAATTGTGGAGTTTTGAAGAGGTAAAAAAAAAAAAAAAAAAAGTTGGAGTTTTGAAGAGGTAAAAAAGATATATAAAAAAAATTGTGGAGTTTTGAAGAGGTAAAAAAAAATAAAATTTGGAGTATTGAAGAGGTAAAAAAAATAAATAAAAAAAATTGTGGAGTTTTGAAGAGGTAAAAAAAAAAAAAAAAAAAAGTTGGAGTTTTGAAGAGGTAAAAAAAATATATAAAAAAATTGTGGAGTTTTGAAGAGGTAAAAAAAATAAAATTTGGAGTATTGAAGAGGTAAAAAAAATAAATTAAAAAAATTGTGGAGTTTTGAAGAGGTAAAAAAAAAAAAAAAGTTGGAGTTTTGAAGAGGTAAAAAAAAAAAAAAAATTTAGGAGTTTTGAAGAGGTAAAAAAAGGAACAAAAAATCAATGTTGGAGTTTTGAAGAGGTAAAAAAAAAAATTAAAAAAAATTGAGTTTTGAAGAGGTAAAAAAAAAAATAAAAAAAAATTGTGGAGTTTTGAAGAGGTAAAAAAAGGAACAAAAAATCAATGTTGGAGTTTTGAAGAGGTAAAAAAAAAAAAAAAGTTGGAGTTTTGAAGAGGTAAAAAAAAAAAAAAAAAAGTTGGAGTTTTGAAGAGGTAAAAAAAAAAAAAAAGTTGTAGTTTTGAAGAGGTAAAAAAAAAAAAAAAAAAAATTGTGGAGTTTTGAAGAGGTAAAAAAAAAAAAAAAAGTTGGAGTTTTGAAGAGGTAAAAAAATAAATAAATAAATGAGTTTTGAAGAGGTAAAAAAAAAAAAAAAAAAAATTGTGGAGTTTTGAAGAGGTGAAAAAAGGAACAAAAAATCAATGTTGGAGTTTTGAAGAGGTAAAAAAAAAAAAAAAATTGAATTTTGAAGAGGTAAAAAAAAAAAAAAAGTTGGAGTTTTGAAGAGGTAAAAAAAGGAACAAAAAATCAATGTTGGAGTTTTGAAGAGGTAAAAAAAAAAAAAAATGTTGGAGTTTTGAAGAGGTAAAAAAAATAAATAAAAAATTGTGGAGTTTTGAAGAGGTAAAAAAAATATAAAAAAATTTGTGGAGTTTTGAAGAGGTAAAAAAAAAAAAAATGTTGGAGTTTTGAAGAGATAAAAAAAAAAAAAAAAAAAATGAGTTTTGAAGAGGTAAAAAAAAAAAATGTTGGAGTTTTGAAGAGGTAAAAAAAAAATTAAAAAAAATTGAGTTTTGAAGAGGTAAAAAAAGGAACAAAAAATCAATGTTGGAGTTTTGAAGAGGTAAAAAAAAAAAATGTTGGAGTTTTGAAGAGGTAAAAAAAAAATTAAAAAAAATTGAGTTTTGAAGAGGTAAAAAAAGGAACAAAAAATCAATGTTGGAGTTTTGAAGAGGTAAAAAAAAAAAAAAAAAAAAGTTGGAGTTTTGAAGAGGTAAAAAAAAAAAAAAAAAATTGTGGAGTTTTGAAGAGGTAAAAAAAGGAACAAAAAATCAATGTTGGAGTTTTGAAGAGGTAAAAAAAAAAAAAAAAATGAGTTTTGAAGAGGTAAAAAAAGGAACAAAAAATCAATGTTGGAGTTTTGAAGAGGTAAAAAAAAAAAAAAATGTTGGAGTTTTGAAGAGGTTAAAAAAAAAAAAAAAAAAAATTGTGGAGTTTTGAAGAGGTAAAAAAAAAAAAAAAAAAAAAAATTGTAGAGTTTTGAAGAGGTAAAAAAAAAAAAAATGTTGGAGTTTTGAAGAGGTAAAAAAAATAAATAAAAAATTGTGGAGTTTTGAAGAGGTAAAAAAAATATAAAAAAATTTGTGGAGTTTTGAAGAGGTAAAAAAAAAAAAAATGTTGGAGTTTTGAAGAGATAAAAAAAAAAAAAAAAAAATTGAGTTTTGAAGAGGTAAAAAAAAAAAATGTTGGAGTTTTGAAGAGGTAAAAAAAAAATTAAAAAAAATTGAGTTTTGAAGAGGTAAAAAAAGGAACAAAAAATCAATGTTGGAGTTTTGAAGAGGTAAAAAAAAAAAAAAAAAAAGTTGGAGTTTTGAAGAGGTAAAAAAAAAAAAAAATTGTGGAGTTTTGAAGAGGTAAAAAAAGGAACAAAAAATCAATGTTGGAGTTTTGAAGAGGTAAAAAAAAAAAAAAATTGAGTTTTGAAGAGGTAAAAAAAGGAACAAAAAATCAATGTTGGAGTTTTGAAGAGGTAAAAAAAAAAAAAAAAAAAGTTGGAGTTTTGAAGAGGTAAAAAAAAAAAAAAGTTGGAGTTTTGAAGAGGTAAAAAAAAAAAAAAATTTAGGAGTTTTGAAGAGGTAAAAAAATAAAAAAAAATTGAGTTTTGAAGAGGTAAAAAAAGGAACAAAAAATCAATGTTGGAGTTTTGAAGAGGTAAAAAAAAAAAAAAAAAAAGTTGGAGTTTTGAAGAGGTAAAATAAAAAAAAAGTTGGAGTTTTGAAGAGGTAAAAAAAAAAAAAAAAAAAAAATTGTAGAGTTTTGAAGAGGTAAAAAAAAAAAAAAAAGTTGGAGTTTTGAAGAGGTTAAAAAAAAAAAAAAAAAATTTGGAGTTTTGAAGAGGTAAAAAAAAAAAAAGTTGGAGTTTTGAAGAGGTAAAAAAAAAAAAAAAGTTGGAGTTTTGAAGAGGTAAAAAAAAAAAAAAGTTGGAGTTTTGAAGAGGTAAAAAAAAAAAAAAGTTGGAGTTTTGAAGAGGTAAAAAAAAAAAAAAAATTGAGTTTTGAAGAGGTAAAAAAAAAAAAAAAAAAATATTTGGAGTTTTGAAGAGGTAAAAAAAGGAACAAAAAATCAATGTTGGAGTTTTGAAGAGGTAAAAAAAAAAAAAAAAAAAATTGAGTTTTGAAGAGGTAAAAAAAGGAACAAAAAATCAATGTTGGAGTTTTGAAGAGGTAAAAAAAAAAAAAGTTGGAGTTTTGAAGAGGTAAAAAAAGGAACAAAAAAAAAATGTGGAGTTTTGAAGAGGTAAAAAAAATAAAATTTGGAGTATTGAAGAGGTAAAAAAAATAAATAAAAAAAATTGTGGAGTTTTGAAGAGGTAAAAAAAAAAAAAAAAAAAGTTGGAGTTTTGAAGAGGTAAAAAAGATATATAAAAAAAATTGTGGAGTTTTGAAGAGGTAAAAAAAAAAAAAATTTGGAGTATTGAAGAGGTAAAAAAAATAAATAAAAAAAATTGTGGAGTTTTGAAGAGGTAAAAAAAAAAAAAAAAAAAGTTGGAGTTTTGAAGAGGTAAAAAAAATATATAAAAAAAATTGTGGAGTTTTGAAGAGGTAAAAAAAAATAAAATTTGGAGTATTGAAGAGGTAAAATAAATAAATAAAAAAAAATTGTGGAGTTTTGAAGAGGTAAAAAAAGGAACAAAAAATCAATGTTGGAGTTTTGAAGAGGTAAAAAAAAAAAAAAAGTTGGAGTTTTGAAGAGGTAAAAAAAAAAAAAAAAAGTTGGAGTTTTGAAGAGGTAAAAAAAAAAAAAAGTTGTAGTTTTGAAGAGGTAAAAAAAAAAAAAAAAAAAATTGTGGAGTTTTGAAGAGGTAAAAAAAAAAAGAAAAGTTGGAGTTTTGAAGAGGTAAAAAAAAAAAAAAATAAATGAGTTTTGAAGAGGTAAAAAAAAAAAAAAAAAAAATTGTGGAGTTTTGAAGAGGTAAAAAAAGGAACAAAAAATCAATGTTGGAGTTTTGAAGAGGTAAAAAAAAAAAAAAATTGAATTTTGAAGAGGTAAAAAAAAAAAAAAAGTTGGAGTTTTGAAGAGGTAAAAAAAGGAACAAAAAATCAATGTTGGAGTTTTGAAGAGGTAAAAAAAAAAAAAAATGTTGGAGTTTTGAAGAGGTAAAAAAAATAAATAAAAAATTGTGGAGTTTTGAAGAGGTAAAAAAAAATATAAAAAAATTTGTGGAGTTTTGAAGAGGTAAAAAAAAAAAAAATGTTGGAGTTTTGAAGAGATAAAAAAAAATAAAAAAAAATTGAGTTTTGAAGAGGTAAAAAAAAAAAATGTTGGAGTTATGAAGAGGTAAAAAAAAAATTAAAAAAAATTGAGTTTTGAAGAGGTAAAAAAAGGAACAAAAAATCAATATTGGAGTTTTGAAGAGGTAAAAAAAAAAAAAAAAAAGTTGGAGTTTTGAAGAGGTAAAAAAAAAAAAAAAAAAATTGTGGAGTTTTGAAGAGGTAAAAAAAGGAACAAAAAATCAATGTTGGAGTTTTGAAGAGGTAAAAAAAAAAAAAAAAATTGAGTTTTGAAGAGGTAAAAAAAGGAACAAAAAATCAATGTTGGAGTTTTGAAGAGGTAAAAAAAAAAAAAAAAAAAGTTGGAGTTTTGAAGAGGTAAAAAAAAAAAAAGTTGGAGTTTTGAAGAGGTAAAAAAAAAAAAAAAAAAAAATTGTAGAGTTTTGAAGAGGTAAAAAAAAAAAAAAAAGTTGGAGTTTTGAAGAGGTAAAAAAAAAAAAAAAATTTGGAGTTTTGAAGAGGTAAAAAAAGGAACAAAAAATCAATGTTGGAGTTTTGAAGAGGTAAAAAAAAAAAAAAAAAAAATTGAGTTTTGAAGAGGTAAAAAAAAAAAAAGTTGGAGTTTTGAAGAGGTAAAAAAAGGAACAAAAAATCAATGTTGGAGTTTTGAAGAGGTAAAAAAAAAATAAAAAAAAATTGAGTTTTGAAGAGGTAAAAAAAAAAAAAGTTGGAGTTTTGAAGAGGTAAAAAAAGGAACAAAAAATCAATGTTGGAGTTTTGAAGAGGTAAAAAAAAAAAAAAAAAAAGTTGGAGTTTTGAAGAGGTAAAAAAAAAAAAAAAAAAAAATTGTAGAGTTTTGAAGAGGTAAAAAAAAAAAAAAAGTTGGAGTTTTGAAGAGGTTAAAAAAAAAAAAAAAAAAATTAGAGTTTTGAAGAGGTAAAAAAAAAAAAAAGTTGGAGTTTTGAAGAGGTAAAAAAAAAAAATTAGAGTTTTGAAGAGGTAAAAAAAAAAAAAAGTTGGAGTTTTGAAGAGGTAAAAAAAAAAAAAAAAGTTGGAGTTTTGAAGAGGTAAAAAAAGGAACAAAAAATCAATGTTGGAGTTTTGAAGAGGTAAAAAAAAAAAAAAAAAAATTGAGTTTTGAAGAGGTAAAAAAAAAAAAAGTTGGAGTTTTGAAGAGGTAAAAAAAGGAACAAAAAATCAATGTTGGAGTTTTGAAGAGGTAAAAAAAAAAAAAAAAAAGTTGGAGTTTTGAAGAGGTAAAATAAAAAAAAAGTTGGAGTTTTGAAGAGGTAAAAAAAAAAAAAAAAAAAAATTGTAGAGTTTTGAAGAGGTAAAAAAAAAAAAAAAAGTTGGAGTTTTGAAGAGGTTAAAAAAAAAATAAAAAAATTTGGAGTTTTGAAGAGGTAAAAAAAAAAAAGTTGGAGTTTTGAAGAGGTAAAAAAAAAAAAAAAGTTGGAGTTTTGAAGAGGTAAAAAAAAAAAAAAGTTGGAGTTTTGAAGAGGTAAAAAAAAAAAAAAAGTTGGAGTTTTGAAGAGGTAAAAAAAAAAAAAAAATTGAGTTTTGAAGAGGTAAAAAAAGGAACAAAAAATCAATGTTGGAGTTTTGAAGAGGTAAAAAAAAAAAAAAAAAAAGTTGGAGTTTTGAAGAGGTAAAAAAAAAAAAAAGTTGGAGTTTTGAAGAGGTAAAAAAAAAAAAAAAAAAAAATTGTAGAGTTTTGAAGAGGTAAAAAAAAAAAAAAAAGTTGGAGTTTTGAAGAGGTAAAAAAAAAAAAAAAAAATTTGGAGTTTTGAAGAGGTAAAAAAAAATAAAATAAAATTTGGAGTTTTGAAGAGGTAAAAAAAGGAACAAAAAATCAATGTTGGAGTTTTGAAGAGGTAAAAAAAAAAAAAAAAAAAATTGAGTTTTGAAGAGGTAAAAAAAAAAAAAGTTGGAGTTTTGAAGAGGTAAAAAAAGGAACAAAAAATCAATGTTGGAGTTTTGAAGAGGTAAAAAAAAAAAAAAAAAGTTGGAGTTTTGAAGAGGTAAAATAAAAAAAAAGTTGGAGTTTTGAAGAGGTAAAAAAAAAAAAAAAAAAAAAATTGTAGAGTTTTGAAGAGGTAAAAAAAAAAAAAAAGTTGGAGTTTTGAAGAGGTTAAAAAAAAAATAAAAAAATTTGGAGTTTTGAAGAGGTAAAAAAAAAAAAGTTGGAGTTTTGAAGAGGTAAAAAAAAAAAAAAAGTTGGAGTTTTGAAGAGGTAAAAAAAAAAAAAAAGTTGGAGTTTTGAAGAGATAAAAAAAAAAAAAAAGTTGGAGTTTTGAAGAGGTAAAAAAAAAAAAAAAAATGAGTTTTGAAGAGGTAAAAAAAGGAACAAAAAATCAATGTTGGAGTTTTGAAGAGGTAAAAAAAAAAAAAAAAAAGTTGGAGTTTTGAAGAGGTAAAAAAAAAAAAAAGTTGGAGTTTTGAAGAGGTAAAAAAAAAAAAAAAAAAAAATTGTAGAGTTTTGAAGAGGTAAAAAAAAAAAAAAAAGTTGGAGTTTTGAAGAGGTAAAAAAAAAAAAAAAATTTGGAGTTTTGAAGAGGTAAAAAAAAATTAAATAAAATTTGGAGTTTTGAAGAGGTAAAAAAAGGAACAAAAAATCAATGTTGGAGTTTTGAAGAGGTAAAAAAAAAAAAAAAAAATTGAGTTTTGAAGAGGTAAAAAAAAAAAAAGTTGGAGTTTTGAAGAGGTAAAAAAAGGAACAAAAAATCAATGTTGGAGTTTTGAAGAGGTAAAAAAAAAAAAAAAAAAGTTGGAGTTTTGAAGAGGTAAAAAAAAAAAAAAAAAAAAATTGTAGAGTTTTGAAGAGGTAAAAAAAAAAAAAAAAGTTGGAGTTTTGAAGAGGTTAAAAAAAAAAAAAAAGTTGGAGTTTTGAAGAGGTAAAAAAAAAAAAAAGTTGGAGTTTTGAAGAGGTAAAAAAAAAAATAAAAAAAAATTGAGTTTTGAAGAGGTAAAAAAAAAAAAAAAAAAAATTTTGGAGTTTTGAAGAGGTAAAAAAAGGAACAAAAAATCAATGTTGGAGTTTTGAAGAGGTAAAAAAAAAAAAAATGTTGGAGTTTTGAAGAGGTTAAAAAAAAAAAAAAAAAAAATTGTGGAGTTTTGAAGAGGTAAAAAAAAATAAAATTTGGAGTATTGAAGAGGTAAAAAAAATAAATAAAAAAAATTGTGGAGTTTTGAAGAGGTAAAAAAAAAAAAAAAAAAAGTTGGAGTTTTGAAGAGGTAAAAAAGATATATAAAAAAAATTGTGGAGTTTTGAAGAGGTAAAAAAAAATAAAATTTGGAGTATTGAAGAGGTAAAAAAAATAAATAAAAAAAATTGTGGAGTTTTGAAGAGGTAAAAAAAAAAAAAAAAAAAAGTTGGAGTTTTGAAGAGGTAAAAAAAATATATAAAAAAAATTGTGGAGTTTTGAAGAGGTAAAAAAAAATAAAATTTGGAGTATTGAAGAGGTAAAATAAATAAATAAAAAAAATTGTGGAGTTTTGAAGAGGTAAAAAAAAAAAAAAAGTTGGAGTTTTGAAGAGGTAAAAAAAAAAAAAAAATTTAGGAGTTTTGAAGAGGTAAAAAAAGGAACAAAAAATCAATGTTGGAGTTTTGAAGAGGTAAAAAAAAATTTTTAAAAAAATTGAGTTTTGAAGAGGTAAAAAAAAAAATAAAAAAAAATTGTGGAGTTTTGAAGAGGTAAAAAAAGGAACAAAAAATCAATGTTGGAGTTTTGAAGAGGTAAAAAAAAAAAAAAAGTTGGAGTTTTGAAGAGGTAAAAAAAAAAAAAAAAAGTTGGAGTTTTGAAGAGGTAAAAAAAAAAAAAAGTTGTAGTTTTGAAGAGGTAAAAAAAAAAAAAAAAAAAATTGTGGAGTTTTGAAGAGGTAAAAAAAAAAAGAAAAGTTGGAGTTTTGAAGAGGTAAAAAAAAAAATAAATAAATGAGTTTTGAAGAGGTAAAAAAAAAAAAAAAAAAATTGTGGAGTTTTGAAGAGGTAAAAAAAGGAACAAAAAATCAATGTTGGAGTTTTGAAGAGGTAAAAAAAAAAAAAAATTGAATTTGAAGAGGTAAAAAAAAAAAAAAAGTTGGAGTTTTGAAGAGGTAAAAAAAGGAACAAAAAATCAATGTTGGAGTTTTGAAGAGGTAAAAAAAAAAAAAAATGTTGGAGTTTTGAAGAGGTAAAAAAAATAAATAAAAAATTGTGGAGTTTTGAAGAGGTAAAAAAAATATAAAAAAATTTGTGGAGTTTTGAAGAGGTAAAAAAAAAAAAAATGTTGGAGTTTTGAAGAGATAAAAAAAAAAAAAAAAAATTGAGTTTTGAAGAGGTAAAAAAAAAAAATGTTGGAGTTTTGAAGAGGTAAAAAAAAAATTAAAAAAAATTGAGTTTTGAAGAGGTAAAAAAAGGAACAAAAAATCAATATTGGAGTTTTGAAGAGGTAAAAAAAAAAAAAAAAAAAGTTGGAGTTTTGAAGAGGTAAAAAAAAAAAAAAAAAAATTGTGGAGTTTTGAAGAGGTAAAAAAAGGAACAAAAAATCAATGTTGGAGTTTTGAAGAGGTAAAAAAAAAAAAAAAAATTGAGTTTTGAAGAGGTAAAAAAAGGAACAAAAAATCAATGTTGGAGTTTTGAAGAGGTAAAAAAAAAAAAAAAAAAAGTTGGAGTTTTGAAGAGGTAAAAAAAAAAAAAGTTGGAGTTTTGAAGAGGTAAAAAAAAAAAAAAAAAAAAATTGTAGAGTTTTGAAGAGGTAAAAAAAAAAAAAAAAGTTGGAGTTTTGAAGAGGTAAAAAAAAAAAAAAAATTTGGAGTTTTGAAGAGGTAAAAAAAGGAACAAAAAATCAATGTTGGAGTTTTGAAGAGGTAAAAAAAAAATAAAAAAAAATTGAGTTTTGAAGAGGTAAAAAAAAAAAAAGTTGGAGTTTTGAAGAGGTAAAAAAAGGAACAAAAAATCAATGTTGGAGTTTTGAAGAGGTAAAAAAAAAAAAAAAAAAAATTGAGTTTTGAAGAGGTAAAAAAAAAAAAAGTTGGAGTTTTGAAGAGGTAAAAAAAGGAACAAAAAATCAATGTTGGAGTTTTGAAGAGGTAAAAAAAAAAAAAAAAAAAGTTGGAGTTTTGAAGAGGTAAAAAAAAAAAAAAAAAAAAATTGTAGAGTTTTGAAGAGGTAAAAAAAAAAAAAAAGTTGGAGTTTTGAAGAGGTTAAAAAAAAAAAAAAAAAAATTAGAGTTTTGAAGAGGTAAAAAAAAAAAAAAGTTGGAGTTTTGAAGAGGTAAAAAAAAAAAATTAGAGTTTTGAAGAGGTAAAAAAAAAAAAAAGTTGGAGTTTTGAAGAGGTAAAAAAAAAAAAAAAAGTTGGAGTTTTGAAGAGGTAAAAAAAGGAACAAAAAATCAATGTTGGAGTTTTGAAGAGGTAAAAAAAAAAAAAAAAAAATTGAGTTTTGAAGAGGTAAAAAAAAAAAAAGTTGGAGTTTTGAAGAGGTAAAAAAAGGAACAAAAAATCAATGTTGGAGTTTTGAAGAGGTAAAAAAAAAAAAAAAAAAGTTGGAGTTTTGAAGAGGTAAAATAAAAAAAAAGTTGGAGTTTTGAAGAGGTAAAAAAAAAAAAAAAAAAAAAATTGTAGAGTTTTGAAGAGGTAAAAAAAAAAAAAAAAGTTGGAGTTTTGAAGAGGTTAAAAAAAAAATAAAAAAATTTGGAGTTTTGAAGAGGTAAAAAAAAAAAAGTTGGAGTTTTGAAGAGGTAAAAAAAAAAAAAAAGTTGGAGTTTTGAAGAGGTAAAAAAAAAAAAAAGTTGGAGTTTTGAAGAGGTAAAAAAAAAAAAAAAAATTGAGTTTTGAAGAGGTAAAAAAAGGAACAAAAAATCAATGTTGGAGTTTTGAAGAGGTAAAAAAAAAAAAAAAAATTTGGAGTTTTGAAGAGGTAAAAAAAAATAAAATAAAATTTGGAGTTTTGAAGAGGTAAAAAAAGGAACAAAAAATCAATGTTGGAGTTTTGAAGAGGTAAAAAAAAAAAAAAAAAAAATTGAGTTTTGAAGAGGTAAAAAAAAAAAAAGTTGGAGTTTTGAAGAGGTAAAAAAAGGAACAAAAAATCAATGTTGGAGTTTTGAAGAGGTAAAAAAAAAAAAAAAAAGTTGGAGTTTTGAAGAGGTAAAATAAAAAAAAAGTTGGAGTTTTGAAGAGGTAAAAAAAAAAAAAAAAAAAAAAATTGTAGAGTTTTGAAGAGGTAAAAAAAAAAAAAAAAGTTGGAGTTTTGAAGAGGTTAAAAAAAAAATAAAAAAATTTGGAGTTTTGAAGAGGTAAAAAAAAAAAAAAAGTTGGAGTTTTGAAGAGGTAAAAAAAAAAAAAAGTTGGAGTTTTGAAGAGGTAAAAAAAAAAAAAAAAGTTGGAGTTTTGAAGAGGTAAAAAAAAAAAAAAAAATGAGTTTTGAAGAGGTAAAAAAAGGAACAAAAAATCAATGTTGGAGTTTTGAAGAGGTAAAAAAAAAAAAAAAAAAATTTGGAGTTTTGAAGAGGTAAAAAAAAAAAAAAGTTGGAGTTTTGAAGAGGTAAAAAAAAAAAAAAAAAAAAATTGTAGAGTTTTGAAGAGGTAAAAAAAAAAAAAAAAAGTTGGAGTTTTGAAGAGGTAAAAAAAAAAAAAAAAATTTGGAGTTTTGAAGAGGTAAAAAAAAATAAAAAATTTAGGAGTTTTGAAGAGGTAAAAAAAGGAACAAAAAATCAATGTTGGAGTTTTGAAGAGGTAAAAAAAAAAAAAAAAAAAAATTGAGGTTTGAAGAGGTAAAAAAAAAAAAAAAGTTGGAGTTTTGAAGAGGTAAAAAAAGGAACAAAAAATCAATGTTGGAGTTTTGAAGAGGTAAAAAAAAAAAAAATGTTGGAGTTTTGAAGAGGTAAAAAAAAAAAAAAAAAAAAATTGTGGAGTTTTGAAGAGGTAAAAAAAAAATAAAAAAAAATTGTGGAGTTTTGAAGAGGTAAAAAAAGGAACAAAAAATCAATGTTGGAGTTTTGAAGAGGTAAAAAAAAAAAAGTTGGAGTTTTGAAGAGGTAAAAAAAAAAAAAAAAAAGTTGGAGTTTTGAAGAGGTAAAAAAAAAAAAAAGTTGTAGTTTTGAAGAGGTAAAAAAAGGAACAAAAAATCAATGTTGGAGTTTTGAAGAGGTAAAAAAAAAAAAAAAAAAGTTGGAGTTTTGAAGAGGTAAAAAAAAAAAAAAAGTTGGAGTTTTGAAGAGGTAAAAAAAAAAAAAAAATTTAGGAGTTTTGAAGAGGTAAAAAAATTAAAAAAAATTGAGTTTTGAAGAGGTAAAAAAAAGGAACAAAAAATCAATGTTGGAGTTTTGAAGAGGTAAAAAAAAAAAAAAAAAAAGTTGGAGTTTTGAAGAGGTAAAATAAAAAAAAAGTTGGAGTTTTGAAGAGGTAAAAAAAAAAAAAAAAAAAAATTGTAGAGTTTTGAAGAGGTAAAAAAAAAAAAAAAAGTTGGAGTTTTGAAGAGGTTAAAAAAAAAAAAAAAAAAATTGGAGTTTTGAAGAGGTAAAAAAAAAAAAAGTTGGAGTTTTGAAGAGGTAAAAAAAAAAAAAAAGTTGGAGTTTTGAAGAGGTAAAAAAAAAAAAAAGTTGGAGTTTTGAAGAGGTAAAAAAAAAAAAAAGTTGGAGTTTTGAAGAGGTAAAAAAAAAAAAAAAAAAATTGTGGAGTTTTGAAGAGGTAAAAAAAAAAAAAAAAGTTGGAGTTTTGAAGAGGTAAAAAAAAAAAAAAAAATTGAGTTTTGAAGAGGTAAAAAAAGGAACAAAAAATCAATGTTGGAGTTTTGAAGAGATAAAAAAAAAAAAAAAAAAGTTGGAGTTTTGAAGAGGTAAAAAAAAAAAAAAGTTGGAGTTTTGAAGAGGTAAAAAAAAAAAAAAAAAAATTGTAGAGTTTTGAAGAGGTAAAAAAAAAAAAAAAATTTGGAGTTTTGAAGAGGTAAAAAAAAAAAAAGTTGGAGTTTTGAAGAGGTAAAAAAAAAAAAAAAAATTGAGTTTTGAAGAGGTAAAAAAAAAAAAAAAAAATATTTGGAGTTTTGAAGAGGTAAAAAAAGGAACAAAAAATCAATGTTGGAGTTTTGAAGAGGTAACAAAAAAAAAAAAAAAAAAATTGAGTTTTGAAGAGGTAAAAAAAGGAACAAAAAATCAATGTTGGAGTTTTGAAGAGGTAAAAAAAAAAAAAAAGTTGGAGTTTTGAAGAGGTAAAAAAAGGAACAAAAAAAATTGTAGAGTTTTGAAGAGGTAAAAAAAAATAAAAAAGTTGGAGTTTTGAAGAGGTAAAAAAAAAAAATAAAAAAAAATGTGGAGTTTTGAAGAGGTAAAAAAAGGAACAAAAAATCAATGTTGGAGTTTTGAAGAGGTAAAAAAAAAAAAAAATGTTGGAGTTTTGAAGAGGTAAAAAAAAAAAAAAAAAAAATTGTAGAGATTTGAAGAGGTAAAAAAAAAAAATGTTGGAGTTTTGAAGAGGTAAAAAAAAAAAAAAAAAAAAAATTGAGTTTTGAAGAGGTAAAAAAAAAAAAAAGTTGGAGTTTTGAAGAGGTAAAAAAAAAAAAAATTTGGAGTTTTGATGAGGTAAAAAAAAAAAAAAAAAAAATTGTGGAGTTTTGAAGAGGTAAAAAAAAAAAAAAAGTTGGAGTTTTGAAGAGGTAAAAAAAAAAAAAAAAATTGAGTTTTGAAGAGGTAAAAAAAGGAACAAAAAATCAATGTTGGAGTTTTGAAGAGGTAAAAAAAAAAAAAAAAAAATTGGAGTTTTGAAGAGGTAAAAAAAAAAAAAAGTTGGAGTTTTGAAGAGGTAAAAAAAAAAAAAAAAAAAAATTGTAGAGTTTTGAAGAGGTAAAAAAAAAAAAAAAAATTTGGAGTTTTGAAGAGGTAAAAAAAAAAAAGTTGGAGTTTTGAAGAGGTAAAAAAAAAAAAAAAAATTGAGTTTTGAAGAGGTAAAAAAAAAAAAAAAAAATATTTGGAGTTTTGAAGAGGTAAAAAAAGGAACAAAAAATCAATGTTGGAGTTTTGAAGAGGTAACAAAAAAAAAAAAAAAAATTGAGTTTTGAAGAGGTAAAAAAAGGAACAAAAAATCAATGTTGGAGTTTTGAAGAGGTAAAAAAAAAAAAAAAGTTGGAGTTTTGAAGAGGTAAAAAAAGGAACAAAAAAAATTGTAGAGTTTTGAAGAGGTAAAAAAAAAAAAAAAGTTGGAGTTTTGAAGAGGTAAAAAAAAAAAATAAAAAAAAATGTGGAGTTTTGAAGAGGTAAAAAAAGGAACAAAAAATCAATGTTGGAGTTTTGAAGAGGTAAAAAAAAAAAAAAATGTTGGAGTTTTGAAGAGGTAAAAAAAAAAAAAAAAAAAAATTGTAGAGATTTGAGAAGTAAAAAAAAAAAATGTTGGAGTTTTGAAGAGGTAAAAAAAAAAAAAAAAAAAAAATTGAGTTTTGAAGAGGTAAAAAAAAAAAAAAAAAAAATTTGGAGTTCTGAAGAGGTAAAAAAAGGAACAAAAAATCAATGTTGGAGTTTTGAAGAGATAAAAAAAAAAAAAAAAAAAATTGAGTTTTGAAGAGGTAAAAAAAGGAACAAAAAATCAATGTTGGAGTTTTGAAGAGGTAAAAAAAAAAAAAATGGAGTTTTGAAGAGGTAAAAAAAAAAAAAAAAAAAATTGTGGAGTTTTGAAGAGGTAAAAAAAAATAAAATTTGGAGTATTGAAGAGGTAAAAAAAATAAATAAAAAAAATTGTGGAGTTTTGAAGAGGTAAAAAAAAATATATAAAAAAAATTGTGGAGTTTTGAAGAGGTAAAAAAAAAAAAAATTTGGAGTATTGAAGAGGTAAAAAAAAATAAATAAAAAAAATTGTGGAGTTTTGAAGAGGTAAAAAAAAAAAAAAAAAAAAGTTGGAGTTTTGAAGAGGTAAAAAAAATATATAAAAAAAATTGTGGAGTTTTGAAGAGGTAAAAAAAAATAAAATTTGGAGTATTGAAGAGGTAAAAAAAATAAATAAAAAAATTGTGGAGTTTTGAAGAGGTAAAAAAAAAAAAAAGTTGGAGTTTTGAAGAGGTAAAAAAAAATAAAAAATTTAGGAGTTTTGAAGAGGTAAAAAAAGGAACAAAAAATCAATGTTGGAGTTTTGAAGAGGTAAAAAAAAAAAAAAAAAAAAATTGAGTTTTGAAGAGGTAAAAAAAAAAAAAAGTTGGAGTTTTGAAGAGGTAAAAAAAGGAACAAAAAATCAATGTTGGAGTTTTGAAGAGGTAAAAAAAAAAAAATGTTGGAGTTTTGAAGAGGTAAGAAAAAAAAAAAAAAAAAATTGTAGAGTTTTGAAGAGGTAAAAAAAAAATAAAAAAAAATTGTGGAGTTTTGAAGAGGTAAAAAAAGGAACAAAAAATCAATGTTGGAGTTTTGAAGAGGTAAAAAAAAAAAAGTTGGAGTTTTGAAGAGGTAAAAAAAAAAAAAAAAAGTTGGAGTTTTGAAGAGGTAAAAAAAAAAAAAGTTGTAGTTTTGAAGAGGTAAAAAAAGGAACAAAAAATCAATGTTGGAGTTTTGAAGAGGTAAAAAAAAAAAAAAAAAAAAGTTGGAGTTTTGAAGAGGTAAAAAAAAAAAAAAAAGTTGGAGTTTTGAAGAGGTAAAAAAAAAAAAAAAAAATTAGGAGTTTTGAAGAGGTAAAAAAATTAAAAAAAATTGAGTTTTGAAGAGGTAAAAAAAGGAACAAAAAATCAATGTTGGAGTTTTGAAGAGGTAAAAAAAAAAAAAAAAAAAGTTGGAGTTTTGAAGAGGTAAAATAAAAAAAAAGTTGGAGTTTTGAAGAGGTAAAAAAATAAAAAAAAATTGAGTTTTGAAGAGGTAAAAAAAGGAACAAAAAATCAATGTTGGAGTTTTGAAGAGGTAAAAAAAAAAAAAAAAAAAAAGTTGGAGTTTTGAAGAGGTAAAATAAAAAAAAAGTTGGAGTTTTGAAGAGGTTAAAAAAAAAAAAAAAAAAATTTGGAGTTTTGAAGAGGTAAAAAAAAAAAAGTTGGAGTTTTGAAGAGGTAAAAAAAAAAAAAAAGTTGGAGTTTTGAAGAGGTAAAAAAAAAAAAAAGTTGGAGTTTTGAAGAGGTAAAAAAAAAAAAAAGTTGGAGTTTTGAAGAGGTAAAAAAAAAAAAAAAAAAAAATTGTGGAGTTTTGAAGAGGTAAAAAAAAAAAAAAAGTTGGAGTTTTGAAGAGGTAAAAAAAAAAAAAAAAATTGAGTTTTGAAGAGGTAAAAAAAGGAACAAAAAATCAATGTTGGAGTTTTGAAGAGGTAAAAAAAAAAAAAAAAAAGTTGGAGTTTTGAAGAGGTAAAAAAAAAAAAAAGTTGGAGTTTTGAAGAGGTAAAAAAAAAAAAAAAAAAAATTGTAGAGTTTTGAAGAGGTAAAAAAAAAAAAAAAAATTTGGAGTTTTGAAGAGGTAAAAAAAAAAAAAAGTTGGAGTTTTGAAGAGGTAAAAAAAAAAAAAAAAGAGTTTTGAAGAGGTAAAAAAAAAAAAAAAAAATATTTGGAGTTTTGAAGAGGTAAAAAAAGGAACAAAAAATCAATGTTGGAGTTTTGAAGAGGTAAAAAAAAAAAAAAAAAAAATTGAGTTTTGAAGAGGTAAAAAAAGGAACAAAAAATCAATGTTGGAGTTTTGAAGAGGTAAAAAAAAAAAAAAGTTGGAGTTTTGAAGAGGTAAAAAAAAAAAAAAAAAAGTTGGAGTTTTGAAGAGGTAAAATAAAAAAAAAGTTGGAGTTTTGAAGAGGTAAAAAAAAAAAAAAAAAAAAATTGTAGAGTTTTGAAGAGGTAAAAAAAAAAAAAAAAGTTGGAGTTTTGAAGAGGTAAAAAAAAAAAAAAGTTGGAGTTTTGAAGAGGTAAAAAAAAAAAAAAAAAAAATTGTAGAGTTTTGAAGAGGTAAAAAAAAAAAAAAAAATTTGGAGTTTTGAAGAGGTAAAAAAAAAAAAAAGTTGGAGTTTTGAAGAGGTAAAAAAAAAAAAAAAAAAGAGTTTTGAAGAGGTAAAAAAAAAAAAAAAAAATATTTGGAGTTTTGAAGAGGTAAAAAAAGGAACAAAAAATCAATGTTGGAGTTTTGAAGAGGTAAAAAAAAAAAAAAAAAAAATTGAGTTTTGAAGAGGTAAAAAAAGGAACAAAAAATCAATGTTGGAGTTTTGAAGAGGTAAAAAAAAAAAAAAGTTGGAGTTTTGAAGAGGTAAAAAAAGGAACAAAAAATCAATGTTGGAGTTTTGAAGAGGTAAAAAAAAAAAAAAATGGAGTTTTGAAGAGGTAAAAAAAAAAAAAAAAAAATTGTAGAGTTTTGAAGAGGTAAAAAAAAAAAAAAAAAAGTTGGAGTTTTGAAGAGGTAAAAAAAAATATATAAAAAAAATTGTGGAGTTTTGAAGAGGTAAAAAAAAATAAAATTTGGAGTATGAAGAGGTAAAAAAAATAAATAAAAAAAATTGTGGAGTTTTGAAGAGGTAAAAAAAAAAAAAAAAAAAAAGTTGGAGTTTTGAAGAGGTAAAAAAAATATATAAAAAAAATTGTGGAGTTTTGAAGAGGTAAAAAAAAAAAAAATTGGAGTATTGAAGAGGTAAAAAAAATAAATAAAAAAAATTGTGGAGTTTTGAAGAGGTAAAAAAAAAAAAAAAGTTGGAGTTTTGAAGAGGTAAAAAAAAATAAAAAATTTAGGAGTTTTGAAGAGGTAAAAAAAGGAACAAAAAATCAATGTTGGAGTTTTGAAGAGGTAAAAAAATAAATAAAAAAAAATTGAGTTTTGAAGAGGTAAAAAAAAAAAAAAGTTGGAGTTTTGAAGAGGTAAAAAAAGGAACAAAAAATCAATGTTGGAGTTTTGAAGAGGTAAAAAAAAAAAAAATGTTGGAGTTTTGAAGAGGTAAAAAAAAAAAAAAAAAAAAAATTGTGGAGTTTTGAAGAGGTAAAAAAAAAAAGTTGGAGTTTTGAAGAGGTAAAAAAAAAAAAAAAAAGTTGGAGTTTTGAAGAGGTAAAAAAAAAAAAAAGTTGTAGTTTTGAAGAGGTAAAAAAAAAAAAAAAAAAAATTGTGGAGTTTTGAAGAGGTAAAAAAAAAAAGAAAAGTTGGAGTTTTGAAGAGGTAAAAAAAAAATAAAATAAATGAGTTTTGAAGAGGTAAAAAAAAAAAAAAAAAAAAAATTGTGGAGTTTTGAAGAGGTAAAAAAAGGAACAAAAAATCAATGTTGGAGTTTTGAAGAGGTAAAAAAAAAAAAAAGTTGGAGTTTTGAAGAGGTAAAAAAAGGAACAAAAAATCAATGTTGGAGTTTTGAAGAGGTAAAAAAAAAAAAAAATGGAGTTTTGAAGAGGTAAAAAAAGGAACAAAAAAATCAATGTTGGAGTTTTGAAGAGGTAAAAAAAAAAAAAAAAAAAATTGAGTTTTGAAGAGGTAAAAAAAGGAACAAAAAATCAATGTTGGAGTTTTGAAGAGGTAAAAAAAAAAAAAAGTTGGAGTTTTGAAGAGGTAAAAAAAGGAACAAAAAATCAATGTTGGAGTTTTGAAGAGGTAAAAAAAAAAAAAAATGGAGTTTTGAAGAGGTAAAAAAAAATAAAAAAAAAATTGTAGAGTTTTGAAGAGGTAAAAAAAAAAAAAAAAAGTTGGAGTTTTGAAGAGGTAAAAAAAAATATATAAAAAAAATTGTGGAGTTTTGAAGAGGTAAAAAAAAATAAAATTTGGAGTATGAAGAGGTAAAAAAAATAAATAAAAAAAATTGTGGAGTTTTGAAGAGGTAAAAAAAAAAAAAAAAAAAAGTTGGAGTTTTGAAGAGGTAAAAAAAATATATAAAAAAAATTGTGGAGTTTTGAAGAGGTAAAAAAAAAAAAAATTGGAGTATTGAAGAGGTAAAAAAAATAAATAAAAAAAATTGTGGAGTTTTGAAGAGGTAAAAAAAAAAAAAAAGTTGGAGTTTTGAAGAGGTAAAAAAAAATAAAAAATTTAGGAGTTTTGAAGAGGTAAAAAAAGGAACAAAAAATCAATGTTGGAGTTTTGAAGAGGTAAAAAAATAAATAAAAAAAAATTGAGTTTTGAAGAGGTAAAAAAAAAAAAAAGTTGGAGTTTTGAAGAGGTAAAAAAAGGAACAAAAAATCAATGTTGGAGTTTTGAAGAGGTAAAAAAAAAAAAAATGTTGGAGTTTTGAAGAGGTAAAAAAAAAAAAAAAAAAAAAAATTGTGGAGTTTTGAAGAGGTAAAAAAAAAAAGTTTGAGTTTTGAAGAGGTAAAAAAAAAAAAAAGTTGTAGTTTTGAAGAGGTAAAAAAAAAAAAAAAAAAAATTGTGGAGTTTTGAAGAGGTAAAAAAAAAAAGAAAAGTTGGAGTTTTGAAGAGGTAAAAAAAAAATAAAATAAATGAGTTTTGAAGAGGTAAAAAAAAAAAAAAAAAAAAATTGTGGAGTTTTGAAGAGGTAAAAAAAGGAACAAAAAATCAATGTTGGAGTTTTGAAGAGGTAAAAAAAATAAATAAAAAATTGTGGAGTTTTGAAGAGGTAAAAAAAATATAAAAAATTTGTGGAGTTTTGAAGAGGTAAAAAAAAAAAAATGTTGGAGTTTTGAAGAGATAAAAAAAAAAAAAAAAAAAATTGAGTTTTGAAGAGGTAAAAAAAAAAAATGTTGGAGTTTTGAAGAGGTAAAAAAAAAATTAAAAAAAATTGAGTTTTGAAGAGGTAAAAAAAGGAACAAAAAATCAATGTTGGAGTTTTGAAGAGGTAAAAAAAAAAAAAAAAAAAGTTGGAGTTTTGAAGAGGTAAAAAAAGGAACAAAAAATCAATGTTGGAGTTTTGAAGAGGTAAAAAAAAAAAAAAAAAAAGTTGGAGTTTTGAAGAGGTAAAAAAAAAAAAAAAAAAATTGTGGAGTTTTGAAGAGGTAAAAAAAAAAAAAAAAAATTGGAGTTTTGAAGAGGTAAAAAAAAAAAAAAAATTTGGAGTTTTGAAGAGGTAAAAAAAGGAACAAAAAATCAATGTTGGAGTTTTGAAGAGGTAAAAAAAAAAAAAAAAAAAAATTGAGTTTTGAAGAGGTAAAAAAAAAAAAAGTTGGAGTTTTGAAGAGGTAAAAAAAGGAACAAAAAATCAATGTTGGAGTTTTGAAGAGGTAAAAAAAAAAAAAAAAAAGTTGGAGTTTTGAAGAGGTAAAATAAAAAAAAAGTTGGAGTTTTGAAGAGGTAAAAAAAAAAAAAAAAAAAAAATTGTAGAGTTTTGAAGAGGTAAAAAAAAAAAAAAAAGTTGGAGTTTTGAAGAGGTTAAAAAAAAAATAAAAAAATTTGGAGTTTTGAAGAGGTAAAAAAAAAAAAAATTGGAGTTTTGAAGAGGTAAAAAAAAAAAAAAAATTTGGAGTTTTGAAGAGGTAAAAAAAGGAACAAAAAATCAATGTTGGAGTTTTGAAGAGGTAAAAAAAAAAAAAAAAAAAATTGAGTTTTGAAGAGGTAAAAAAAAAAAAAGTTGGAGTTTTGAAGAGGTAAAAAAAGGAACAAAAAATCAATGTTGGAGTTTTGAAGAGGTAAAAAAAAAAAAAAAAAAGTTGGAGTTTTGAAGAGGTAAAATAAAAAAAAAGTTGGAGTTTTGAAGAGGTAAAAAAAAAAAAAAAAAAAAAATTGTAGAGTTTTGAAGAGGTAAAAAAAAAAAAAAAAGTTGGAGTTTTGAAGAGGTTAAAAAAAAAATAAAAAAATTTGGAGTTTTGAAGAGGTAAAAAAAAAAAAAGTTGGAGTTTTGAAGAGGTAAAAAAAAAAAAAAAAATTTGGAGTTTTGAAGAGGTAAAAAAAAATAAAATAAAATTTGGAGTTTTGAAGAGGTAAAAAAAGAAACAAAAAATCAATGTTGGAGTTTTGAAGAGGTAAAAAAAAAAAAAAAAAAAAATTGAGTTTTGAAGAGGTAAAAAAAAAAAAAAAAGTTGGAGTTTTGAAGAGGTAAAAAAAAAAAAAAAGTTGGAGTTTTGAAGAGGTAAAAAAAAATTGGAGTTTTGAAGAGGTAAAAAAAAAAAAAAAATTTGGAGTTTTGAAGAGGTAAAAAAAGGAACAAAAAATCAATGTTGGAGTTTTGAAGAGGTAAAAAAAAAAAAAAAAAAAATTGAGTTTTGAAGAGGTAAAAAAAAAAAAAAGTTGGAGTTTTGAAGAGGTAAAAAAAGGAACAAAAAATCAATGTTGGAGTTTTGAAGAGGTAAAAAAAAAAAAAAAAAAGTTGGAGTTTTGAAGAGGTAAAATAAAAAAAAAGTTGGAGTTTTGAAGAGGTAAAAAAAAAAAAAAAAAAAAATTGTAGAGTTTTGAAGAGGTAAAAAAAAAAAAAAAAGTTGGAGTTTTGAAGAGGTTAAAAAAAAAATAAAAAAATTTGGAGTTTTGAAGAGGTAAAAAAAAAAAAAAGTTGGAGTTTTGAAGAGGTAAAAAAAAAAAAAAAATTTGGAGTTTTGAAGAGGTAAAAAAAAATAAAATAAAATTTGGAGTTTTGAAGAGGTAAAAAAAGGAACAAAAATCAATGTTGGAGTTTTGAAGAGGTAAAAAAAAAAAAAAAAAAAATTGAGTTTTGAAGAGGTAAAAAAAAAAAAAGTTGGAGTTTTGAAGAGGTAAAAAAAGGAACAAAAAATCAATGTTGGAGTTTTGAAGAGGTAAAAAAAAAAAAAAAAAAAGTTGGAGTTTTGAAGAGGTAAAATAAAAAAAAAGTTGGAGTTTTGAAGAGGTAAAAAAAAAAAAAATTTGGAGTTTTGAAGAGGTAAAAAAAAAAAAAAAAAAATTGTGGAGTTTTGAAGAGGTAAAAAAAAAAAAAAAGTTGGAGTTTTGAAGAGGTAAAAAAAAAAAAAAAAATTGAGTTTTGAAGAGGTAAAAAAAGGAACAAAAAATCAATGTTGGAGTTTTGAAGAGGTAAAAAAAAAAAAAAAAAAAGTTGGAGTTTTGAAGAGGTAAAAAAAAAAAAAAGTTGGAGTTTTGAAGAGGTAAAAAAAAAAAAAAAAAAATTGTAGAGTTTTGAAGAGGTAAAAAAAAAAAAAAAAATTTGGAGTTTTGAAGAGGTAAAAAAAAAAAAAGTTGGAGTTTTGAAGAGGTAAAAAAAAAAAAAAAAAATTGAGTTTTGAAGAGGTAAAAAAAAAAAAAAAAAAATATTTGGAGTTTTGAAGAGGTAAAAAAAGGAACAAAAAATCAATGTTGGAGTTTTGAAGAGGTAACAAAAAAAAAAAAAAAAATTGAGTTTTGAAGAGGTAAAAAAAGGAACAAAAAATCAATGTTGGAGTTTTGAAGAGGTAAAAAAAGGAACAAAAAAAATTGTAGAGTTTTGAAGAGGTAAAAAAAAATAAAAAAGTTGGAGTTTTGAAGAGGTAAAAAAAAAAAAAAAAAGTTGGAGTTTTGAAGAGGTAAAAAAAAAAAAAAAAAATTGGAGTTTTGAAGAGGTAAAAAAAAAAAAAAAATTGGAGTTTTGAAGAGGTAAAAAAAGGAACAAAAAATCAATGTTGGAGTTTTGAAGAGGTAAAAAAAAAAAAAAAAAAAATTGAGTTTTGAAGAGGTAAAAAAAAAAAAAGTTGGAGTTTTGAAGAGGTAAAAAAAGGAACAAAAAATCAATGTTGGAGTTTTGAAGAGGTAAAAAAAAAAAAAAAAAAGTTGGAGTTTTGAAGAGGTAAAATAAAAAAAAAGTTGGAGTTTTGAAGAGGTAAAAAAAAAAAAAAAAAAAAATTGTAGAGTTTTGAAGAGGTAAAAAAAAAAAAAAAAGTTGGAGTTTTGAAGAGGTTAAAAAAAAAATAAAAAAATTTGGAGTTTTGAAGAGGTAAAAAAAGGAACAAAAAATCAATGTTGGAGTTTTGAAGAGGTAAAAAAAAAAAAAAAAAAAATTGAGTTTTGAAGAGGTAAAAAAAAAAAAAAAAGTTGGAGTTTTGAAGAGGTAAAAAAAGGAACAAAAAATCAATGTTGGAGTTTTGAAGAGGTAAAAAAAAAAAAAAAAAAATTGAGTTTTGAAGAGGTAAAAAAAAAAAAAAAAGTTGGAGTTTTGAAGAGGTAAAAAAAAAAAAAAAAAAAGTTGGAGTTTTGAAGAGGTAAAAAAAAATTGGAGTTTTGAAGAGGTAAA
This sequence comes from Callionymus lyra, assembly GCF_982586985.1. Classification (NCBI taxonomy): domain Eukaryota; kingdom Metazoa; phylum Chordata; class Actinopteri; order Syngnathiformes; family Callionymidae; genus Callionymus; species Callionymus lyra. Next base: position 25,752 of record NW_028258811.1, read on the forward strand.
AAAAAAAAAAAATTTGGAGTTTTGAAGAGGTAAAAAAAGGAACAAAAAATCAATGTTGGAGTTTTGAAGAGGTAAAAAAAAAAAAAAAAAAATTGAGTTTTGAAGAGGTAAAAAAAAAAAAAGTTGGAGTTTTGAAGAGGTAAAAAAAGGAACAAAAAATCAATGTTGGAGTTTTGAAGAGGTAAAAAAAAAAAAAAAAAAGTTGGAGTTTTGAAGAGGTAAAAAAAAAAAAAAAAATTTGGAGTTTTGAAGAGGTAAAAAAAAATAAAATAAAATTTGGAGTTTTGAAGAGGTAAAAAAAGGAACAAAAAATCAATGTTGGAGTTTTGAAGAGGTAAAAAAAAAAAAGTTGGAGTTTTGAAGAGGTAAAAAAAAAAAAAAAAAAGTTGGAGTTTTGAAGAGGTAAAAAAAGGAACAAAAAATCAATGTTGGAGTTTTGAAGAGGTAAAAAAAAAAAAAATGTTGGAGTTTTGAAGAGGTAAAAAAAAAAAAAAAAAAAATTGTAGAGATTTGAAGAGGTAAAAAAAAAAAAAAAAATTGAGTTTTGAAGAGGTAAAAAAAAAAAATAAAAAAAAATGTGGAGTTTTGAAGAGGTAAAAAAAGGAACAAAAAATCAATGTTGGAGTTTTGAAGAGGTAAAAAAAAAAAAAATGTTGGAGTTTTGAAGAGGTAAAAAAAAAAAAAAAAAAATTGTAGAGATTTGAAGAGGTAAAAAAAAAAAATGTTGGAGTTTTGAAGAGGTAAAAAAAAAAAAAAAAAAAAAATTGAGTTTTGAAGAGGTAAAAAAAAAAAAAAAAAAAATTTGGAGTTTTGAAGAGGTAAAAAAAGGAACAAAAAATCAATGTTGGAGTTTTGAAGAGGTAAAAAAAAAAAAAAAAAAATTGAGTTTTGAAGAGGTAAAAAAAAAAAAAGTTGGAGTTTTGAAGAGGTAAAAAAAGGAACAAAAAATCAATGTTGGAGTTTTGAAGAGGTAAAAAAAAAAAAAAAAAAGTTGGAGTTTTGAAGAGGTAAAAAAAAAAAAAAAAATTTGGAGTTTTGAAGAGGTAAAAAAAAATAAAATAAAATTTGGAGTTTTGAAGAGGTAAAAAAAGGAACAAAAAATCAATGTTGGAGTTTTGAAGAGGTAAAAAAAAAAAAGTTGGAGTTTTGAAGAGGTAAAAAAAAAAAAAAAAAAGTTGGAGTTTTGAAGAGGTAAAAAAAGGAACAAAAAATCAATGTTGGAGTTTTGAAGAGGTAAAAAAAAAAAAAATGTTGGAGTTTTGAAGAGGTAAAAAAAAAAAAAAAAAAAAATTGTAGAGATTTGAAGAGGTAAAAAAAAAAAAAAAAATTGAGTTTTGAAGAGGTAAAAAAAAAAAATAAAAAAAAATGTGGAGTTTTGAAGAGGTAAAAAAAGGAACAAAAAATCAATGTTGGAGTTTTGAAGAGGTAAAAAAAAAAAAAAATGTTGGAGTTTTGAAGAGGTAAAAAAAAAAAAAAAAAAAATTGTAGAGATTTGAAGAGGTAAAAAAAAAAAATGTTGGAGTTTTGAAGAGGTAAAAAAAAAAAAAAAAAAGTTGGAGTTTTGAAGAGGTAAAAAAAGGAACAAAAAATCAATGTTGGAGTTTTGAAGAGGTAAAAAAAAAAAAAATGTTGGAGTTTTGAAGAGGTAAAAAAAAAAAAAAAAAAAAAATTGTAGAGATTTGAAGAGGTAAAAAAAAAAAAAAAAATTGAGTTTTGAAGAGGTAAAAAAAAAAAAATAAAAAAAAATGTGGAGTTTTGAAGAGGTAAAAAAAGGAACAAAAAATCAATGTTGGAGTTTTGAAGAGGTAAAAAAAAAAAAAATGTTGGAGTTTTGAAGAGGTAAAAAAAAAAAAAAAAAAAAATTGTAGAGATTTGAAGAGGTAAAAAAAAAAAATGTTGGAGTTTTGAAGAGGTAAAAAAAAAAAAAAAAAAAAATTGAGTTTTGAAGAGGTAAAAAAAAAAAAAAAAAAAATTTGGAGTTTTGAAGAGGTAAAAAAAGGAACAAAAAATCAATGTTGGAGTTTTGAAGAGATAAAAAAAAAAAAAAAAAAAATTGAGTTTTGAAGAGGTAAAAAAAGGAACAAAAAATCAATGTTGGAGTTTTGAAGAGGTAAAAAAAAAAAAAATGGAGTTTTGAAGAGGTAAAAAAAAAAAAAAAAAAAAGTTGGAGTTTTGAAGAGGTAAAAAAAAAAAAAAGTTGGAGTTTTGAAGAGGTAAAAAAAGGAACAAAAAATCAATGTTGGAGTTTTGAAGAGGTAAAAAAAAAAAAAATGTTGGAGTTTTGAAGAGGTAAAAAAAAAAAAAAAAAAAAATTGTGGAGTTTTGAAGAGGTAAAAGAAAAATAAAAAAAAATTGTGGAGTTTTGAAGAGGTAAAAAAAGGAACAAAAAATCAATGTTGGAGTTTTGAAGAGGTAAAAAAAAAAAGTTGGAGTTTTGAAGAGGTAAAAAAAAAAAAAAAAAAGTTGGAGTTTTGAAGAGGTAAAAAAAAAAAAAAGTTGTAGTTTTGAAGAGGTAAAAAAAAAAAAAAAATTGTGGAGTTTTGAAGAGGTAAAAAAAAAAAGAAAAGTTGGAGTTTTGAAGAGGTAAAAAAAAAATAAAATAAATGAGTTTTGAAGAGGTAAAAAAAAAAAAAAAAAAAATTGTGGAGTTTTGAAGAGGTAAAAAAAGGAACAAAAAATCAATGTTGGAGTTTTGAAGAGGTAAAAAAAATAAATAAAAAATTGTGGAGTTTTGAAGAGGTAAAAAAAATATAAAAAAAATTGTGGAGTTTTGAAGAGGTAAAAAAAAAAAAATGTTGGAGTTTTGAAGAGATAAAAAAAAAAAAAAAAAAAATTGAGTTTTGAAGAGGTAAAAAAAAAAAATGTTGGAGTTTTGAAGAGGTAAAAAAAAAAAAAAAAAAAATTGAGTTTTGAAGAGGTAAAAAAAGGAACAAAAAATCAATGTTGGAGTTTTGAAGAGGTAAAAAAAAAAAAAAAAAAGTTGGAGTTTTGAAGAGGTAAAAAAAGGAACAAAAAATCAATGTTGGAGTTTTGAAGAGGTAAAAAAAAAAAAAAAAAAAGTTGGAGTTTTGAAGAGGTAAAAAAAAAAAAAGTTGGAGTTTTGAAGAGGTAAAAAAAAAAAAAAAAAATTGGAGTTTTGAAGAGGTAAAAAAAAAAAAAAAATTTGGAGTTTTGAAGAGGTAAAAAAAGGAACAAAAAATCAATGTTGGAGTTTTGAAGAGGTAAAAAAAAAAAAAAAAAAAAAATTGAGTTTTGAAGAGGTAAAAAAAAAAAAAGTTGGAGTTTTGAAGAGGTAAAAAAAGGAACAAAAAATCAATGTTGGAGTTTTGAAGAGGTAAAAAAAAAAAAAAAAAAGTTGGAGTTTTGAAGAGGTAAAATAAAAAAAAAGTTGGAGTTTTGAAGAGGTAAAAAAAAAAAAAAAAAAAAAATTGTAGAGTTTTGAAGAGGTAAAAAAAAAAAAAAAAGTTGGAGTTTTGAAGAGGTTAAAAAAAAAATAAAAAAATTTGGAGTTTTGAAGAGGTAAAAAAAAAAAAAGTTGGAGTTTTGAAGAGGTAAAAAAAAAAAAAAAATTTGGAGTTTTGAAGAGGTAAAAAAAAATAAAATAAAATTTGGAGTTTTGAAGAGGTAAAAAAAGGAACAAAAAATCAATGTTGGAGTTTTGAAGAGGTAAAAAAAAAAAAAAATTGAGTTTTGAAGAGGTAAAAAAAAAAAAAGTTGGAGTTTTGAAGAGGTAAAAAAAGGAACAAAAAATCAATGTTGGAGTTTTGAAGAGGTAAAAAAAAAAAAAAAAAAAAGTTGGAGTTTTGAAGAGGTAAAATAAAAAAAAAGTTGGAGTTTTGAAGAGGTAAAAAAAAAAAAAAATTTGGAGTTTTGAAGAGGTAAAAAAAAAAAAAAAAAAAAATTGTGGAGTTTTGAAGAGGTAAAAAAAAAAAAAAACTTGGAGTTTTGAAGAGGTAAAAAAAAAAAAAAAAATTGAGTTTTGAAGAGGTAAAAAAAGGAACAAAAAATCAATGTTGGAGTTTTGAAGAGGTAAAAAAAAAAAAAAAAAAGTGTGAGTTTTGAAGAGGTAAAAAAAAAAAAAAAGTTGGAGTTTTGAAGAGGTAAAAAAAAAAAAAAAAAAAAATTGTAGAGTTTTGAAGAGGTAAAAAAAAAAAAAAAAATTTGGAGTTTTGAAGAGGTAAAAAAAAAAAAAGTTGGAGTTTTGAAGAGGTAAAAAAAAAAAAAAAAATTGAGTTTTGAAGAGGTAAAAAAAAAAAAAAAAAAATTGAGTTTTGAAGAGGTAAAAAAAAAAAAAGTTGGAGTTTTGAAGAGGTAAAAAAAGGAACAAAAAATCAATGTTGGAGTTTTGAAGAGGTAAAAAAAAAAAAAAAAAAGTTGGAGTTTTGAAGAGGTAAAATAAAAAAAAAGTTGGAGTTTTGAAGAGGTAAAAAAAAAAAAAAAAATTGGAGTTTTGAAGAGGTAAAAAAAAAAAAAAAAATTTGGAGTTTTGAAGAGGTAAAAAAGGAACAAAAAATCAATGTTGGAGTTTTGAAGAGGTAAAAAAAAAAAAAAAAAAATTGAGTTTTGAAGAGGTAAAAAAAAAAAAAAGTTGGAGTTTTGAAGAGGTAAAAAAAGAACAAAAAATCAATGTTGGAGTTTTGAAGAGGTAAAAAAAAAAAAAAAAAAAGTCGGAGTTTTGAAGAGGTAAAATAAAAAAAAAGTTGGAGTTTTGAAGAGGTAAAAAAAAAAAAAAAAAAATTAGAGTTTTGAAGAGGTAAAAAAAAAAAAAAAAAGTTGGAGTTTTGAAGAGAGTAAAAAAAAAATAAAAAAATTTGGAGTTTTGAAGAGGTAAAAAAAGGAACAAAAAATCAATGTTGGAGTTTTGAAGAGGTAAAAAAAAAAAAAAAAAAATTGAGTTTTGAAGAGGTAAAAAAAAAAAAAAAAGTTGGAGTTTTGAAGAGGTAAAAAAAGGAACAAAAAATCAATGTTGGAGTTTTGAAGAGGTAAAAAAAAAAAAAAAAAAATTGAGTTTTGAAGAGGTAAAAAAAAAAAAAAAAGTTGGAGTTTTGAAGAGGTAAAAAAAAAAAAAAAAAGTTGGAGTTTTGAAGAGGTAAAAAAAAAATTGGAGTTTTGAAGAGGTAAAAAAAAAAAAAAAATTGGAGTTTTGAAGAGGTAAAAAAAGGAACAAAAAATCAATGTTGGAGTTTTGAAGAGGTAAAAAAAAAAAAAAAAAAAATTGAGTTTTGAAGAGGTAAAAAAAAAAAAAGTTGGAGTTTTGAAGAGGTAAAAAAAGGAACAAAAAATCAATGTTGGAGTTTTGAAGAGGTAAAAAAAAAAAAAAAAAGTTGGAGTTTTGAAGAGGTAAAAAAAGGAACAAAAAATCAATGTTGGAGTTTTGAAGAGGTAAAAAAAAAAAAAAAAAAGTTGGAGTTTTGAAGAGGTAAAATAAAAAAAAAGTTGGAGTTTTGAAGAGGTAAAAAAAAAAAAAGTTGGAGTTTTGAAGAGGTAAAAAAAGGAACAAAAAATCAATGTTGGAGTTTTGAAGAGATAAAAAAAAAAAAAAAAAAAATTGAGTTTTGAAGAGGTAAAAAAAAAAAAAAGTTGGAGTTTTGAAGAGGTAAAAAAAGGAACAAAAAATCAATGTTGGAGTTTTGAAGAGGTAAAAAAAAAAAAAAAAAAGTTGGAGTTTTGAAGAGGTAAAAAAAAAAAAAAGTTGGGTAAAAAAAAAAAAAAAATTTGGAGTTTTGAAGAGGTAAAAAAAAA